>NC_067141.1:53161465-53461465 GCF_903995435.1 Acomys russatus
CGCCCTGCCAAACTTCCTGACTTCCTGATATCTTGCAAAACCCACCCACCCAAATCACCGCACTCAGCCTCCTGCTTCAATGGTACATATTAGCCTATGAGAAAATAAAATTTTGTCAGCTTGATCAGACTCCTTGACTTGCTGTCTGTTCTTCATGTCTCTTGTCCCCCATTCTCTCCCCAGGAGTCTGAGGGTCCCAGCTGATAGTCAGCAGATCTGGACAGTATACCATGCGTGTCTTTCTGGGTCGAGGTTACCCCACTCAGCATGGTCATTTCTAGTTCCATCCATTTGCCTGCAAATTTCAAACTTTCCTTGTTTTTAATAACTTAATAATATTTCATTATGCAAATGTACCACAATTTCTTTATCCATTTTTTGACTGAGGGACATCTAGGTTGTTTAAAGATTCTGGCTATTATGAATAAAATGGCTATGAACATAGTTGAGCAAATGCTCTTATTGTATGGTGGAGCATATTTCAGGTATATGCCCATGAGTGGTATAGCTAGGTCTTGAGGTAACACTCTTTCAAATTTTCTGAGAAAGCGCCAGATTGATTTCCAAAGTGCTTGTGACTGAATCCAAGAACACATCAAAAATATCATTCACCATGACCAAGTAGGCTTCATACCAGACATGCAGGGATGGTTCAATATATGGAAATACATTAATATAATCCACCCTATAAACAAGCTGAAAGAAAAATATCCATATAATCATCTCCTTAGATGCCAAAAAAGCATTTGACAAAATCCAACACCCATTCATGTTTAAAGTCTTAGAAAGAGCCAGGATACAAGGCACATACCTAAATATAATAAGGGCTATATACAGCAAGCCAATAGCCAACATCAAATTAAATGGAAAGAAATTCCACTAAAATTAAGCACTAGAAAAGGCTTCCCACTCTCTCCCTATCTCTTCAATATAGTACTTGAAGGTCTAGCTAGAGCAATAAGACAACAAAAGAGATCAAGGGTATCCACTTGGGAAAGGAGGAAGTCAAAGTATCACTATTTGCAGATGATATGAGAGTGCACATAGATGACCCCAAAAATTCTACCAGAGAACTCCTACAGCTGATAAACACCTTCAGCAAAGTGGCTCAGTACAAGAATAATTTTTTAAAAAATCAGTAGCCCTCCTGTCCACAAATGACAAATAGCTGAGAAATAAATTAGACTAACACCCTTCACAATAGCCACAATAATATAAAGTATCTTGGTGTATCTCTAACTAAGCAAGCAAATGATTTGTCTGGGAAAAAAAAAAAACTTCAAGTCTCTGAAAAAAAGAAATCGATGAAAATTCAGAAGATGGAAAGATCTCCTATGCTAATGGATGGGGAGGATCAACATAGTAAAAAATGGACATCTTACCAAAGGCAATCTACAGATTTAATGCAATCCCTATCAAAATATCTACACAATTCTTTAGAGACCTCAAAAGATCAATTCTCAACTTCATATGGAAAAACAAAAACAACAACAACAACAAAATCAGAATAGCTAAAACAATCCTATACAATAAAAGATCTTCCAGAGAAATTTCCATCCCTGATCTCAAGCTGTGACATAGAGCAACAGTAATAAAAACAGCATGGTACTGGCATAGAAATAGGCCGGTTGATGAATGGAATCAAAAGACAACCTAAAAATAAACCCACACACCTATGTATGCTTGATTTTTGACAAAGAAGCCAAATCCACACAATGAAAAAAAGATAGCATCTTCAACAAATGGTGTTGGTTTAACTGGATGTCTACATGTAGAAAAATACAAATAAATCCATATTTATCACCCTGCACAAAACTAAAGTCCAAGTAGATTAAAGACTTCAACATAAAACCAGAGACACTAAATCTGTTAGAAGAAAAAGTGATAATGAGCCTTGAACTTATTGGCACAGGAGAGATCTTTCTGAACAGAACACCAACAGGTCAGGCTCTAACATCAATAATTAATAAATGGGACCTCATGAAACTGAAAACCTTCTGTAAGGCAAAGAAGACTGTCAACAGAACAAAACAATATCCTACATACTGGGGAAAGATCTTCACCAACCCCACATCCAACAAAGGGCTAATATCCAAAATACATTAAAAAAAAAAAAAAAACTCAGTAAATTAAACACCAAACAAAATAATCCAATTTAAAAAATGGGAAACAGAGTTAAACAATTCTCAACTGAAGAACATCAAATGGGGAGAAACACCTAAAGAAATAGTCAATTTCCTTAGTTATCAGGGAAATGCAAATCAAAAGGATTTTACACCTACCAGAATGGCTAAGATAAAAAACTCAAGTGACAGCATATGCTGATGAGGATGTGGAGAAAGAAGAACACTCCTCCATAGCTGGTGGGAGTGCAGACAGGGTACTTTGTCACTTCCTCCCACAACTGTGCAAAAATTTTGCCTGGTTTGATCTTGTGTTTTTCTTTTAAATTCGGTGACAACTAGTTTGTTTAATGTGTATAACAGCTGTCTCATGTCCAGAAAACAGTATTTTGCTGTGGTCATCCACTCTTTTTTGCTTTTACAGTCTTTCCATTTTTTCTATTCTGTAAAGAGCCTTGAGCATTTAGAACAGTGGTTCTCACCCTGTGGGTCGCAACTGTTTTAGGATTCGGATGACCCTTTCACAGTGGTCGTATCTCAGATATCTTGAATATCAGATATTTACATTACAAGTCATAACAGTAGCAAAATTAGAACTTCTCTGAATGCTCCTTATTGTGCCATGAAAGTCTTTAAAGCAGATTAATGACTCTAAGGTACATTATTTAAAACAATGTAAATATGGCCTTCTGGTTTGGTTAGAAGCATTAGTGGTAACCAATTTTATCGAAAGCTTTTGACATTTGTTGTAAATAGTGATAAAATAAGAAGCCTTGACTTGCAAATGTGAAAAGTCAAGTTTTAGAGCCAGTTTTTTTTCTTTTTTTTTTTTTCTGTAAACAAACCAAGAACAGTGGTAGAGGATGTCTTCAAACTATATAGTTTTTAACTCTTTGTCCCGGATTGTTAGGATTGGGTGGTTCACTCACCAGAAAAAGAGAAAATCCTCTCCTGTCTTCTCCTGTCTCCCGGGCACTATGTAGAGCCTCTTGCGTCAGAGACCTGCACCTGACTTAGATATTAATTATTTTATTAAGGGATGAGAATCCTCGTTAATAACATCAGCAAGAAATGAAGTGAAGCAGTGAAAAAAATGTCCATTCTTTCAGAAACTGCACTTGCTGGAGAGGTTTTAGGAGTGGAGGGAATTGGAGCTGGAGGTGGGGGAGCAAAGTCAACACTAGGAGGAGGAAAATCCTCAACCTGGTCACAGAGAGACAAGTGCCCATACTTACTTAGCAGGCCACAAGAATTAAAGCAGGAGGATTGGAGGGACCACAGCACAACTGAGATTGTGATAGTTTTAGTGAGAGCAATCAGACTTTTTATACCTTTATGACAATTTCCAGGATCAATACACTTGTACTTGCCAGGACACAATGATGCTTGCAAGCTATACAGGGCACAGCAGATTACTATCTAAGACCAATTGTCCTATCAAGCTTCCATGCTTCCTTGACTACTTAGGGAACATACAGAGAAGCACAGAGTGGCCTGACTGCTTCACTGCCTGAGTGAGTACATTGCTCTCTCAGGAACTGGAAGGCATGTGGTGCCTCAGGAGCTATGGACTCCAAACCTATGACGCATGCCTCAAGAGACAGCTAAGTTAAGCCAATTCCATGGTTCCCTGCGTGTTTGCACACCACAGGGCTTTCTATTGCATAAACACCAACATTTCCCTTCCAGCTACATTCTTGTTCCACTAGCTGAATGATTCAGTTTCTAAGATGACAGTTTCTAAAACTTCAAAGAGAAGTTTAAGAATATTGAAATTCTCTTTTGGTGACCTCTGAGAAAAATCTCTAGCTGTTTAGAAAATGACATTCTGTGGTATACCCACAGGTTCAGCCATCCGCTCACTTCAAGGCAAAGATTGGAGGTTTAATCTCTTCATAGTCTGTATCCAAACTCTAAAATAAATATTATTTTTGTTGGATGTTAATAGGACATTTCAGCTTTATACAATTCTCAAGTGGATGGCTAAGGCCTTTTCCTTTAGCTTCATCTGTCTCTTTTCCCTGGCTAAGGCACTTGATAGCATTTCTCTAGTCACATGTTTGAGACAGTTTAGCATTTATCAACTTCAAAAAGATAATTCTGCTTGTCTTTCTCCAATCCATATCCTAGTCCATCATTGTTATATTTTATAGTTGACAATGTATCAGTCTATGTGAATTCCTACGAGCCCTGTTCAGTTGATTCTGTGGGACATGTTCTCATGGTTATCCTCTACCCCTCTGACTCCTACCATCCTCTCCCCACACCTGTGAGGGTCCCTGAGCTCGGCCTAATGTTTGGCTGTGGGTCTCTGATGATGATTGGTCTAGGCACCAATCAATGAGTATAGCAGAATATCATTAGGAATCATTTCATTGTCTCCTTTTACTGCCAGATGTGTTTGATTTTATTTTAGGTCTCTTGGCTGTCCATCATCAGGGTTGTGGCCATCCAGGCAATGTTAGGCATGGATTCCCTCTCATGGCATGGGCCTCAAGTTGAACCAGTCACCAGTTGGCCACTCCCACAACTTCTGTACTGCCATTGTCCTGGCACAAATTTCAGGCAGGACAAATTATAGGTTGATGGTTTTGTGGTTGTGTTGCTGTCCCAGTCCCACCATTGGAACTCTTGACTGGTTACAGAAGATGGAAGGTTCTAGCTCAGTATCCCTCAATCCTAAGGGTCTTCACTAAGGTTACCCTTGTAGATTCCAGTAACTTTTCACTATGTTATGTTTTTACCTCACTTTCTCAAATGCCCCCAATTCCAGTTGTGTCTACCACTACTCTCTCCCTCCACCCTCCCTGCACCTGACCCTTCCTCTTCTCATTCCCAACTCCTCCAAGTCCACCCACAAAAATCTATTTTATTTCCCCTTCTCAAGAAGATCATGTGCCCTCCCTTGAGCCCTCCTTGTTACTTAGCCTCTCTAGGTCTGGGGATTATAACATGATTTTCCTTTACTTATCAGCTAATGTCACTTATAAGTGAGTGCATACTATGTTTGTCTTTCTGGCTCTAGGTTACCTCAGGATAATTTTTGTGACTAGTCTTACTGTAATTTGTCATGCCATTGGAGGCCTGGTCTTTTCTAAAGGGAAATGGAGAAGAGTGGGTCTGGGGGGAGGGCTGTGGATGTGGGGAACTGGGAGGAGTGGAGGGAGTGGAAACTGCAGTCAGGATGTAATAAACGAAAGAAGATTAAAAAAAATACTTCCAAGAAACAAAAAATCAGTTATCATCAATAGGTCTGTTTTATTCCAGAAATAATACAGGGGTGGTTTGGCATATTCCAAGCCAATAAATATAATACATGGTTATACAAATGGACAGAGAGACAGGAATCATATGATCACCAATAGATGGAAAAAAAGCTTTTCACAAAATCCAATGTTTAATCAAGTGAAAGTCCTGTAGAAACTTGGAATAGAAGAAAATAATCTCAGCACAGACACAGACACACACACACACACACACACACACACACACACACACACACACGCGCGCGCTTGTGTTGCATGGAGAGTTCAAGGACATCTATCTATCTATCTATCTATCTATCTATCTATCTATCTATCTATCTCTATCTATTTTTATCTACCTTATCTATCTTACCTATCTGTCTATCTACCTAATTTTATTAATAGCACATTATTCAGGGGCTTCCATGAAAGACCAAGCCTGTGAATATTCTGTTAATAACTCAGATAACTTTAAATGTTTATTCTTCCTCTCAAACTAGAGAATATTGACATAAGTGCCTTATTAAAAAACAGTTCCTGGTCCACACAAGTAGTGTGACAGGGGAAAGTTTCACATAGTCTGGTGGATAAGACTTGTGGGAGCTATGCAACCAGACTAGTGCCCCCACGGAGTCGAGGTTCTAATGTATGAAACATTTTACAGTCTGTTCTCCAGACAGCATAATATATGATACCAGACTATGAGCATGGCCTATGCCTTTATCAGTATTTTAGGATTTCATTACTGCAAATTAAAAGTAGGCCTTCTCTTCAGGAGCAATTCTCTCTCTCCACCCCGTACCTCTCTCTCTATTATATATCTAATAATTAAGAAATAGTCATAAGATGAAGTATTTTTTAATTACCATAATTTTAACTAATGCAAATAACCTGAAAAGTGAAGAAGAAAAAATGCTAAGCAAGAAAATATTTGCACTTATAAAACAAGAGACTTTCAGAAGGATTTAAAAAGCATGCAAAAAACTAGAGCAAAATTTCATACTGATTTAATAATGTTTACAATTTTATCAGAAACTGAACTCTTAGCATGTAATCCCGTCACAAAATCAATATGGCTATAACTAGGAATATTCATATGAAACGTGAGGTTGGAGATTTTGGGTACCAAATTTGCAACATCTTTTGGATTAGCCAAAAAATCTTTGTCACCACTCCACATGGCTACTGGAACCTTCATGTTTTCCACAATGTATAATGGAGGAGTAGTCTAATGGAAAATGGTAAAAAGCAATACATTAACAAAATATTAAGAAAATTTAACAAAAATATCAAACTCTTAATAGCTTATTCTCATCTGTGACAAGATACTTGTAATGATGTGGTTAATATGTCCATAGAAATCATTGACGATCTCAGCCTTTGTCAGGAAAAGATAATTGTTTATATATTTATTATAGTTTGTGTTGCAGCTACTTTCTATGTAGCCTACACTTTCTTCCCCTCCCCGAGCATCCTTTAGCCCGAGGTCACTGGAATGTGTGACCATGCCCAGATTGTTGTGGACTCTCGTCCAAGCTTGAACTCATACAAGTCTCAAATTCTCTGAACCTTGGCTATTTGCATGTGAAATGACTATCTCAATAAAAATTGGATAAATCCCACATAATTTTGTGATATTTAAATGATGTGATAAATAGGATATTGTCGTAGTATCATGATACAAAAGACGATGCTATTTGTTCTGAGTTCTCCCAAAGTTCCGTGCAGTTCCTCTTCCTAAGAAAGATAAAATGTTCCATAGTCTTATCTAACAAAGAGGGATTTGGTTAGATTTCTAAGACCGAATCCTTTTGTAAGGGCCAGATCAGATTTACCTGATTGTGGTGTAGCATATTTAGAGATGGACTTCCCCAATCATAAGCCTGAAATACACCTTTCTTAATTGCCTTAAATAAAAACAAAATACACTATTAATTACAAAGCCTTATATTAATAGAAACAAAAGTTGTTGCATTTTATTGCCTCTTTTTACAATAATATCACATTGGCCAAGATAAACCCAGTGTATTTTCTATCTTAATAACATGCACTGCTTGATTAGTGATGACCAAATTATAGTCCTACAAAATTACACATAGCATGAATAGATCTAAAAGAATCTCAAAATATAAAGTTACTATTGTAACACCTCAAACAAAAAAACTTCACAAACATTTGAATAATATTTAAAATGTATCAATTTATATGTACTCCATAGCAAGAGAAGTCAATAAAAAGCTGAGAAAATTCATGAAAGGTAAAAGCTTAGTTATTTAATTATGCAAAATCAGTTTATCATTTTATGCTATATTTAGTTTAGCATAAATATTTAGCTTATAAATATTTTTATAAAGATTTTATTTATTATGTATACAGTGTTTAAAAGCCAGAAGAGGGCATGTGGTTGCTGGGAATTGAACTCAGGACCTTTGGAAGAACAACAGAACAGTCAGTGCTCTTAACCTCTGAGCCATCTCTCCAGCCTCGCTTATAAATATTTTAATTATCAAATGTGTTTAGTTATAAGAATCTAAATGCTTATAAGAAGAATAAAATATAAAATCTCATATTACTTATAAGAGTTGCTTTTCTACTCTATAATTCAAATGAACTCAAAACATATTTCAGAATAAGTTGGTTGCTGTTACATTAATATTTTATATATAATAATATGTGTACCATTAATATATAATTTTATTTCCATAATTGTTCTGTAATATTACAGAAGAATTTTCAGAAATATTAAGATAGTTATGTTGCATATTCTCTGTATCTAAAAATAGAAAAAATTAAGAAATTATATTGATCAGAAATAAATAACAGAAACAAAATGGAAATGTTAAGAGAGTTTCAGAATTTTTAATAGAATGTTGTCAACAAAACAATATAAAGAGACATCTCTTTAGGATATCACATATACTGGCTTGTTGATCATGGGATAAGAGAATAAAAAGTTTTATACCAGTAAAGACACATGATATACAAACATCATACTCATGAATAGAATTTAAATAGTTTCTGTTAAAACATATTTTTAAAAATCCTTTATGGGACACATAGGGATTTGCTCCCTAAGTGTAGGTACCAGTTTACCTCTTGTCAAATGACAGTAGGATAAGCTCATTCTATCCAGAGTGTCTTGGCTGACACATAGGGGATTCTTCTAAATAAGCAGGTATAAAACCCATCACAGTTTACTCATAGACCTTAAGGGCACCTACAGTTCTCATGTTGCATTTTATGAAATGAATTATTAAAATTGGTGGTAATTGGACATAAACCTATGTATATAGATTTGCTGATTGGAATAGAAAGTCATTCTCTCTGAGGATAAAATGTCACCACTCTGCTTTTTATCACACTTTTCTACAAATGTTCTATGTATCCATAAGTTCCCTTTAATCTATCAAATGGGGTGCAGTACCCTGACCACAAAGCCAACTGGGCAGAGATTTTCTGAAACTTGTAAAGGACCAGGGGAGAATCTCAAAGGCAAAAGAAAAAAACAAAAGAGAGACATTTAAAAAATTGTACCTGAGAATAATGTACAAGAATTTGAACTGATGTTCCTGCTAGACCGTGCTTTATATACACATCAACGCGGCTCTAGAAGAAAGTCAGACACCACAGACACTTGTCAGTATTTAGTTTCTGTCCACAGAAACAAATCTTCCAAAACAGTGAGGCTGTCTTACTCTTCTATGAAAATACACCTTCAAGAGCTGGAGGGTGGGCTAAGTGGGCTAAGCACTTGTTCTTGCAAAGAACCCAGATTCAATCCCTAGCATCCACATGTGTAGCTCACATCCACTCAGAGCTCCAGTTCTTGTTTATTCAGTGACCAATATGTGCATCAGATGGTGAACAGGCATAGATGTAAATAAAACATCCAACCATATAAAATAAAACAAAGATAAAAGAAGCACATGTCCAATCAGTTTTATAAGGAAAGGCTAGATTTTGATCACAGTAAAGAATCTAAATATTGTTTCGATATGAAAGTTTAAGCTTTTTGAAATTTAAAATTCAGATACACTATTTTTCATTCTCCATCCTCCAACTACTACCATATATACATACTCCTTCTCTCTCTCTCTCTCTCTCTTAGATTCATGAATTATAGATTATTATTCTTTAATTGCTGTTACATACTCCTAAATATATAAATACAATCTTCTCAGGCCATATAACATTACTTGTGTGTTACTATGATTTCCCAGCTTACCACTGCATTTTATTAAGTAGAATTACTGTACACATCAATGGTTTTGTGTGAGCTTCTCAAGACAGTTGACTCCAATTTTCTTAACAATAACTATATACATATCTTTTGTGTGCTTTGATGTTAAATTGTCCTAAGAACGTGATTTTCTATGAGAGTCAAAGATTAGGCAAACTTTAGATATTAACGAAATTGACCCAGTTTATTTATTTTTCATGACTTAATGTATTTCTTTTTGCTAATGATTCATGTTTTATGTGGTAGTCTATATGGAGCTATCATTAATTCTGGAGCAGAAGTGCTGAACTGGATGATAATTACCAGATGAATGCAGAAGATGCATTAGACTATAGTGAGTAGAAGAAAAAGATGAAAGTCATCCATACCTGATATTCAGATAGTCATTCATATGTGGTGTATATCAGATCTTTTTTGTTGTCATGTTGATAACTTGGGAATTGTATGCAAAGCACATCTTCATTTTTAATATAGATTATACTAAATGAATTAAAAAGTAATTTACCGGGTAGATTTGTTATCTCAACATCATGAGAAAGCAATGAATTTGAAAGAAAATGATACATACTGTATTTAAGTGTTCTGGAGCATATCCAGTCAGCGATGTCAGGAGAGCAACACATCCAGTATTGACCTCCTTGATGTCACATATATAGGGAGACACCTTACTGAAATCTGCAGTAGGCAAAAATTCCTTTTCACCAAATAGGAGCTGGAATTGACAAATTTGAAGAGCAACTCTTAGCCTGAGAAAGTGTTTTGTCTGAATGAAAGTACAATGTTTATAGGGAGTAAAAGATATAAAACAGAACTATCATGTGTTACTGAAGGGTGGGTTGGTTTGGTTCACAGTTATGACATCTAGTCCACAATTTGAGAAAAAATCACCCCAATGTGCTGGAATTACTTTTAATCAATTCAAATTGAATGAAAGTTTATGAGAACCATGAACATTTTGGGAGGACAGCAATCTTTCTGTGTCTTTATTGTGAAGGTGTTACTCAGGGTTAATGCCTAGTGGACTTGTTAAACTAAACAATATGTAGAAATGGCTATATTTTGATGTATGTTTACCATGAAATGAAAACACAACCACACAAAACTTGTAAATGAACAAAACCAGAAAAACACTGGCAACTTCTGTCAGTAGTGCCTATACAGACTAAGTGAATGTGTTACATTTACCCAACAGAATATTATTCTTTCACAAAAGAGGTTCCTGTACAGCACAGGCGAGCTAACAATATTTACTCTAACTGTGATAGCCAACATGGTGGACACCATAGCACTTGATTCCAGTTAGATGAAATGACTAAGATCGGCAACTTTAATAGATATAGGTGATTGAAGATGCTGGAGGAAGGAGACAGTGGCAGCTTCACTTTGAAAGGATATCAGGTAGTGTTAATTAAACACACACACACACACACACACCAAACACTTACAAGATTTATCAGATACTGGATATTAGCCTGGGAGCAACCAAAAAATTAAATCTAACTGACTGTTGTTACATTGGCCATCTGTTGCCCAAAGAGGCTCCCAGCTTGGTAATCTTTATAAACAAATGACATTTGCAGAAGACCAAAGCAGCTAAGGTTTCCATCATAGGAGAAGGTGGGGAAATTCAAAGATCTATAGAGATCTACTCAGCCTCTCTGCCTAGTATGGAGTACTCATTTATTTGAGGAAATAAACTCAAGGCCAGGGAATGAACCACTGGAAAGACTCGGGAAAGAAGAAATGTCTGAGATAAGCCTCTCCCCAGTAAGCACAATAATTAAATGTTTTTGTAGTGATTAAACTGTGACTAGCCCATAGGTTAAAATTACACTTCTGTAAACCTTATATCCTGGCATTCTGTATCTAGGAGTAGAATAAAACGGGGATGCATTGTGGCAGTAAATCCAGAGACATAAATAAGATAGGGCCATGGATTTTGGACAAATAATCTGTTTATTAATTTTAAAATGAAAAATATAAGTAGTTCTGTGCCTGTTTTATAATCATATTATAGTTAAGCTTCCAAGTAGGAATAATTTCATACCCACATGATTTTACATGTGAACTGGTCCAAACATTAATGTTATAAAAAAGGAAGAAATGGAATACTTACTACTTTTTTTTTTAATGAGGCTAGCATTACTCTAACACTAAACTCAGAAAGAGATTATAGAAAAAGAAAACATAGCCAGTACTTCTCAGAAATGAACATGGCAGCTGGGTGTGTAGCTCAGCTGATGTGTTGCCCAGCACTGCATTAAAACCTACATAGTAATAAACATCTAAAATACCACTGCTTAAAAAGTCCAAGAAAGAAAATCAAGAACAGTTCAAAGTTGTCCTCAGCTACACAGCAGGTTCACAGCCAGCTTAGGATGTATAAAATTCTGGCTAAAATAAAATAGAGAATAAATGTAAATGATAATTTTAAAAAGTGTAAATGCCAATTGTTCTTCCTGCTCTGGCAAAATTAGGAAATTATATTTACAGAAAGATAATATATTCAGAAAAGCTGAGGTTTGTCTCCGGAATGAAAGTTGCCTTAATTACCAGAAAATTGTTAATTAGCCATGTTAACAGACTATGAAAGATATAATGCATAATCTCAGTAGATATAGAGAAAGCATAGTACATCTGCCAGCCATTTCTTATGACAACTAGCAATAGAAGTTAACATCCCCAGGCTATGAAACCATAAGTACTTTGTACCTAAATGTATAATAGAACATTTTATCTTGATACATCAATGAACATTTATTCTGCAGCAGCTTGCCAATGAAATAAAACACAGGCAAAATTTAAATAGAAAAAGACAACTAAATATTCTGTGGCCAGCAGAGGGATTGATATTTTCCTCATTGGTGAGCTGTTCATATCCACACAGCCCCTTCTCATGTTCATGCAAGAAACCCAAGTAGGCCCAGCAATTAATAATAATAATAACAGCTTATGAAAGTAGAAGGTGAGATGGAAAGAAGGTGTCATTCCGAGGAAGGAGGATGTGTAAGAGAGGGTAATAGGGTAAATATAATTAATACATTATACACATGTATGACGTGGTAAAAATGAAAAGAGGAAAAGAAAAAGCTGTAGTATATAAAACATAAACCTATATATCAAAACTAAATGAATCTACAAGAGGACAAAAAAGAACTGGCTCAAATTAGTCATTGTGTAGAGCAAAGTTACTGGGTAAAGGATCACACACACATATGCATGCACACGCATGCATGCACACACATGTACACACACACACACCAGAAATCATTTTAAACAAAACCATAAATGGAGTTACACTCTGGATTAGGGAGATAAATGTCAGAAAATGAACAAGCTACTTGTTTTCCGTGTGTGTTTGGTGCAAATTAGGATGCTGATTTAAAGTATGATGTAAGGCTTAGAAATAAAACAAACCTAGGCGATTCAGAATAACTGGCATCCAGGAACAAGCACAGAATGCCCTATTAGCCTTCTTAGAACCCTAAAAGACTAGGAGAGTTATACCTAACAAAGGAAAGCAGCTGCTTCTAGTGTTAATAATATCACCAAGCACAGATTTACATTTTATTATGTAAAAGAGAATATGACAAGCACACAGCAATTTAACCTCTATATGGTTTTCTTGTTTGCTTGATGCTTATTCCAGATATTTTGCTGTGTATCCTAGGTCTGCCTGGTACTGCCTATGTAGCTCAGCCTGGCCCGAATTCACAATTATTCTGCTTGTTCTGAATCTACAGGTATGAATTAACCTTCCTAAAAGAAAATGAACATTTTCAAGATACTATGCAATTCTTTAAAAATAGTTGGAAATATAAACAGGACATGAGTAAAGTACCTAATTTTAAGGAGACATTGATTGTATAAGTGGAAGGATACAATTGAAAAGATGCTCTACATGCAGTCACATGGTAAATGCAAATGAAACCATTTTGGCAGACAGTCATAGGCATTTAAGAACCTTAAGGGATGGCAAGGATATGCAGGGATTTTGCCATCACACTTTGGTGGTGGCAAATATCTTAGAGAGTCTTGGGATCCTAATACTGCCTTAAGGTGAAGCCTAGAGATGGCTCAGAGGTTAAGACCACTGTCTGCTCTTCCAAAGGTCCTGAATTCAATTCCCAGCAACCACATGGTGGCTCACAACCATCTGTAATGAGAACTGGTGCCCTCTTCTGGTGCACAGGTGTACATGTAGGCAGAGCTCCGTGTAAATAATAAATAAATTTTTTAAAAAAGATAAAGCCTATACTGAGAAAGTGAAAATTGCCATCACCTTGAAGAGTAATACTTGCAATGTTTTTACTTATCTTTTAAAAATGTTCTTTTTTACATATATATTTACATTATTACACATAAATATAATAAATTACATACAGCAAGAAGAACCATGAAATAATAGGAATTATATAAATATTACATCCATAGTGTTTTGGCTATTTGTATTCGGCAACTTTGAAGAAAATATCTTTCCTATCTTGGTGAGTCTAAAAGTCTGAATGTAAATCAGTATCTATCATATCTCATCTCTATCAATTTAAAACATTTATTTAGACCTAAACATAACTTACCCCTAAACAACTAAGCTTAATGAAAAACTGAACTATCTGGTCTTCAACCCCATTAGAGACTTGAGAAGGAATAAAATTAATTACCTAAGTAAACAGGAAGTGCAGGTTAGCAGCTTCCGAAATGAAAAAAAAAAAAAAAAAAAAGGCAGAGACAGAATGAGCACATATCCTAATGATTCTACAGTATTATCACAGTAGCTATATAACAAAAATGATGATATCAAAAACAAGGACGAATACCTAGTGTATACACTTTCAAGGTGATGACAAGTATAAAGAAAAATTTACAACTAATGAAACTTAGTGTATAAGATTGAAGAAGACAGTAATAGAAAACTTGAAATGAAACAGAAGGTGAATTAACTATATTAGGAAACATTTCAAAAGATTATCCAATACAAAGTGATCAGGCCTTGTGTGAGCATGAAAGAAGGAGAGGGGGGCGCAGAAAGAGGGGAAGATCAGAGGGAGGGGCGGGAATGATATAGACATAGTCCTAACGTATAAGAGTCTCAAAAATAAAAAAATAAATTAGTAAGAAGCCGATATAGATAAAAGAAAAATGCATTCGTGTTTGAGAAAAGTGCGTAAGACAAAACTCAGGCTGCCCAGATCTGAAGTGGGACTCACTGTTGCCATCAGGGGGCGCTGTGCAGGTTAATGAGCATTAGGTTGTACAGGTAGACCTCTTCTATAGCAATCTTATGTAGAAAGTGTATGCATACCACTGCTTTGAGTTCATCACAAACCTTGAAAGACGTTGGAGTGAAGTAAGCTAGACTGCGCCCGGAGCCTTTGACATATTTAACAGTAGCAACTGGACCCAGTAGAAAACACATTTTAATCTTTTCAGCCAGTTGTTGATTTGTTGAAAATGCCCCCATAGCTGAAAGAAATAAGAAAAAACTGTTTTGCTGCTGTTTCCTTCTTCTTAACATTTTCTGAGCGTTTAGGCTGTTGCAGGAGATTATGTCTGTTCTTTGCCAGACATTTAAAATAGGCCGTCGAGATTTCCCTTAGTTTATTCACTAGAGTGCTAAGACATTAAATTCTTTAAGCTCCATTCGATTTGTTCCTCCTCCTCTCACTTACTGTGAATGACTCTTTTTATGATGTTCCACTAGAAAAAAAAAAACATTCTGGAAGAGAGAGAAAATATTCTGCCTTTAAGTTCTCTCTCTAATACAGTTGGAATTCTGTTACTTTGGCATTTTCTTCTCTGGACTGTTCCAACTAGTTTCTTTTTGATTTCTCTTCTGGCCAGTGTGAAGCTTCTTTAACATTTAGTATGACTTGCAGACAGCCTTTGATGCTTTGACTGCTGGCTCACAGATTTGAGTAGCTAGACTGATCATATTTAAATATAAACTCCACACTTTTAAAAGTTAAAATCTTCCCTGAGTCTTGGAAAAGACACTAAACAAAAGGTCACATATTGATTTGAATGATCTCTAGTCATTTCTACCTTCACAAGTGTCTCCTGACCATCTCCAACGCACTTATGTAGGTGCACACATATATACAAAGCTATTCCTATATCTAACTATAATCAATCTGTATGTCTATCAATCATCTACCTATCACATAACAATTGGACAAATGCGTGCATTGACAGTCAGACAGTTGGAAAACTCAGTCCTTTATCATGGTTTTTTCTTTGAAAATATATGCTTTTCTCATCTAGAGTCCCAATAGGATGTCCTCCCCTCTGTCCCAGTTTCCTGGTAAGTGAAGGCTTTCGTGGGACCTGCCCCTTGGGCTAGTATGCAGATATAAGTGAGTATATACCATTTGAGTCTTTCTGCTTCTGGGTTAACTCACTCATTATGATCATTTCTAGCTCAATCCATTTGTCCACAAATTTTGGGAATTCCTTGTTTTTAATAGCTGAGTAGTATTCCATAGGTATATGTACCACAGTTTCTTTATCCATTCTTCTACTGAGGGACACTTAGGCTATTTCCATGTTCTGGCTATTATGAATAAGGCTGCTATGAACATGGTTGAGCAAAGCATGGGAGAATAGCAAAGTAGAAGGATCCAGAGGGTCCTAGAAACCTACAAGTAGAACATTATGATAGGCAGATTTGGGCCCAGAGGTCCCACTCAAACTAAGGCACCAGCCAAGGACAATAGAGGCGGTAAACTTTAAACCCCTTCCCAGATCTAGCCAATGGACAAAACATTCTCCACAGTTGAGTGGAGAGTGGGATATGACTTTCTCACGTACTCTGGTGCCTCACATTTGACCATGTCCCCTGGAGGGGGAGACCTGGTGGCACTCAGAGGAAGGACAGCAGGTTACCAAGAAGAAACTTGATACCCTATGAGCATATACAGGGGGAGGTAATCCCCCTCAGGAACAGTCATAGGGGAGGGGAATAAAGGGAAAATGGGAGGGAGGAAAGAATGGGAGGATACAAGGGATGGGATAACCATTGAGATGTAACAAGAATAAATTAATAAAAAATTATAAAAAAGAGAAAATATATGCTTTGTACAAGCCCATACAACATCGCTGTATGAAAACTAACCAAGACAAAATAAGTTAATACCTCAGTGGAGCCAGATTCATAAAACTTTTCCTAAGCAGAATTGACACACCAATCTTCCACACATACGATGCCATCTGAGAAATCTCTCTCTCTCTCTCTCTCTCTCTCTCTCTCTCTCTCTCTCTCTCTCTCTCTCTCTCTCTCTGACACACACTTGGGTTCTTCAGGATAAAATTTCAGAATTGTCCTTTTTTAGCATACCGATAAGAGTGCCTTGAGAATGGCCAACATAGTAAATCTGCTTTTGTCCTGTTTTATTCAGAATGAAATTAATGGTGGCTGGAAGGTCATATTTTATCATCTCATCATAACTGTAAAAAAACAAAATGGACAAAGAGTGATTTATTTATTAACCAATAAATAGTAATTTCCGTTTTAAATGATGTCTTTATATAGTCTATATGAAGGGATACATGGCTTGCAAAGTAGTACCAATAATCACTTACTCCCCTCATGTTTCCTATGTTACCATCTTATAAATACCATTTCTGTGTGATCACAACTTTCCCATGATATAGATCAACAATTATACACATTGCACAGAATTAAGCTAGCATCGCCCATGTCCATAGTGAACGAACAGTTAGACTTAGTTCGGAGCACCTTTGCCCTAGAGCCAAATTTCTAAAAGTTCTCCATATGATCATTATATGGTTTAAGATTGGGAAGTAGGTTGTAAAACCTTCCCCAAGGCCAGAGACAGAAAGAGAGAGAGAGAGAGAGAGAGAGAGAGAGAGAGAGAGAGAGAGAGAGAGAGAGAGAGAGAGAGATTGCTAGAGGTACAAATTGATGAGAATAAACTCCAGATGATATTCTACTAGTCTGAGATGCCAAGTAATCATATGAATTTTTAGCCTTCTCTTTTTTCCCTTGCTGGTAGTCCTTCTAGACACAGAATATCAACAGGATAGGCTGAGGATGTACCTCACTGGAAAGCAATTGATAAGTGTGATTCCCAAGACCTACCTTAAAAATAAAACAAATCAAACCAACCAACCAAAGAAACAAAAACCCTTGTATGCTGGTACATGACTGAAATCCCACAAATTCCAAGGCAGAAATAAACATGTCCTAGAAGTTTGGCTGACCAGCCAGCCTATCCTACTTAGAGATTTCCAAGCTGGACAGTGTGTCTAAGGAGTGACACTTGAATATGTGCTCTGATCCTCACATAAACACTTGTACATGAATATACACATTTTATACACACCAGCATATTTATACACACATATGTCAGGATACACACCTAAAGTAAAAAGTAATGGAGAATGGCTGTATGCAAATTTCTACATTTACCAAATTGTTGTTTTAAGTATATCAAGTTTACTTCAACAAAACAATTTTATACAGACATGGATGAGGCCTGTGAATGGCTCAGTGAGCACAGGTGCTTGGTACCAAGCCAGATGACCTGAGTTTGATGCCTAGGACCAACATGGTTAAAAGAGACAGCCAACTCCCTTAAGGTTTTTCCTGGCCTCCAGACATACACTGAAGCATGTGCACACACATGCGCACGTGCGCGCGTGCACACACACACACCTATAATTTTAAAAATAAATGGGTGGATTAGAAAAGTAATTAGTATTTTAAGAGTAGAAAATTAAGTTATGAGAATTTCATTGTAATTATTAAGCACAGTAACCTCAATACAATGGCCTAAACTATATCACCGAAATCGATCATTTTAAATATCACTCCAAGCGAAATACTTTCAATCCAGCTCCACAGATATATTTAACCATCTCTTAAGGCAAAACTCAAATGGCATGGGATTTTCCCTACCTGAAAGCCCAGAATTCTTTAGAATCTGTGCTTAGGTTCACATGTTCCTTTGCCCAGGTGCTTCCTCTGCTGTTCCCCATCCACACATCCAATCCAGAGTCGGCTAGAATGAAGGCCAGACTGTTGTTGGGATGATTGGCAACCCACACACCAGCAGTTGAAAACAAGCCATGCTGTAAATATACCACTGTCTTTGGAGCTGCTAAAACAATGCAAAAAAAAAAAAAAAAAAAAAAGCTTTACAACATCAGCATCTACTGAAAATAGAAGTAGCAGTTTCAAATGATCACAATGGAACAAAAATATTTTGAATCTAGAAAACAGGGATGTGCTAAAGCATCACTTCACTTCACTTCACTTATGTTGATATTCAACTGGACAAGAGAAGAGTCATTGCTACAGGGTCGTGGTCTTCCTTCTGCCTCACCCTCCTCAAACATAAATTCCCTTAGTACATCTGATTACATTTTAGATTTTATCATTTGTAGTTACTTGAAAAGAATGGTTTGCACCTTATGAAACCCAAAAAGAAAATATACAGAAATACTAATCATTAAATACTCAAAGTTTAATATGCAATTTCTTTTAAAACTCACTGGACTCAAAGAACAACACGGGCTGCTAGATGAATATGAGGCATGAACCAGATCTCACGTGTTACCCTCCAGAGCATAAACTATGAATATTCACAACAGTAAACTAAGAGACCTCACAGATGCTCTGTTCCTGAAAGTTCTGCCACTGGTAGATAGACACCCTTGTGCTCATAGTGACCAATGAAAGGCAGGTTCCATTAATCCCCAGCTTTAACCATGGAAGTCAGGGACCACCAATGGATCTCTTGAAATTATTCAATTTGAAGGTAACTGTTTAGTACTTCATTGCTTAGACTGTCATTGCCTCTGAATGCTAAGGGCCTCAATATTCATCTCACTCGAATCTTACCTGAACTATCAGTGTTGTTTATCCCATGAGGAATTCGGTTAAGTGGAAGGATGTAGCCATCATCGGTCTTGACCTTATACTCTTCACTTGGGTAGTTCCAGAAGGTAATGATCTCACTCTAGCAGAGAAGACATGCAATCATGAGTTTCATGAATCTTCCTTTATACTCAGTCATTTTTCAGGATTCTTTAAATAGAATTTCTTCTTGGAATGAAGTCATCATTCATAGTACATGTTCATATTGTAAGAGATGCAACAATTCAGAAAAGATAAAGAATCTAATGGAGGTAAAGCAAACGCATGTACTTTCATAAGTCATAAGAATAGCTTACAACATTCATGTGAGCTTCAGGATTGTCGGTTTTTATAAATAAACAAAATATTTTTCCAAAAACATGGATAAGGCAGATTGTTCTCAGCAGCCACCACATCTTAAACCTGCAGGGAAATAGGTATTGTCATGACGTAGCTAATGACACAGCACTAACTCAATTTCTTGCATGTATGTTATGTCCATATGTAACCTTCCATAACTGAAACTTTTCATATTATATAAGAACCTTGCACAAACTGTATACCTTTCGAAGAACAGCTTAGATAAAATTAAAATTGTTTAAAAAAGTCATCTCTCTTTCCCTTAGCTGTTCCCAAAAAATAAGGCAATTCTAACTCATTTTCTGGTAAAACATCACCAATGACTACTTGGGATTTATTGTAAAGGACTAAAATTAGCACATACAGTTTTGATTAGTGACTTTAAAGTAGTTAATTAACTCAAAACCCTTTATATCTTTGACAGCAGAGTGAGGACAGAGGAAAGATCAAGAAAAGACAGCACACATGGATAAGCAGCAGAGCAAATGGACTTTCACATGTAGAGGCCGTGCGTACCAATGACTCTTGTCTGGTCACCATATCTATCCTGGCCTCCGTTCATAGTTATGTACATAGGACCTGTATTCCACCAATGTTCTTAGATTTTATAAAACACAAACATGAACAATAAACATCTCTTTTCTATTCACTGTAAGTACTATTTTAAAGTGCTATTCTGAGCACACAGTTTTAATAATCACATATTTGTCAATTCAGGCTATAGAGATAGACCCCATGGTTTGTGTTCCTGCTTCTGCCCCAAGTACAGGCTATGGCTTCTGATCTTTCCTTGATTTTACTTTTTTTGTTCAATTTCCCAGTATCAAGATGCCAAGTAAGCTAGAAAAAGGGGAAAGATACACATTAGCAAAATAATCTTAGCAGTAAAATCAAGGTTGTAAATTTCAACGATCATGTTGCACCCAACATCTAAATGATTTTGTCTGTTGTTGTTTTTATGCTGAGTCTAAAGCAGTGCCATACATAGTGCACAGTTTTCAAGCATCATACACTGTGTTACCCAATATCAATTCCTTTGACTTCTCGTAGTCTGAATGAAATCTTGATTCTCCTTTTTCCATCTTGCTCCCCATAAATATATCCATGAATGTATTTTTTGGATGACCTTTCCTGGAAAAGGACAGTGCCTACTTTAGCCAGGAACTTGGCTGCTTGTCAAATCACAAGACAAATGTCGCCAAGCTCTCAAGACTGACGTGCTTCCTTAGCTCTGTGCTCATCACCTGCCAGTACCCTTCTGCTTAGTGTAAATGCTCATCCTTAGTGTAAATACTAAAGTGTTCTTTAGCTTTAACACTGGAGAACAACTCATCACGCTGTATTTTCCTCAAACCTCTATTTATGAGAATCTTTCCTTACTGAGTAAGTGTGAGAGCGCCTGTTTATAGAGTTACAAAATGAGTCATGATAAAGAGTGCAGTTGGGAGCAATGCCTTCTTAAAGACATCTTATCCTGTGACTAACCTAAGTGCAGCATGTGTATAAGTTTGGGAAGTGTTGTCTTCAGAACATTCAAATGACAAAGCATTAATAACAAGAATTGCCAAAAGACTGAAACTATCTGGCAGCATTACCTTCATTACATGAGAGTAAACTGGAATAATGTCTTGGGAAAATAAATTTCATTGTCCAGCAAAATGAAGATATACATTCATTTCCTCAGAAATTTCAATCCCTATGTGCCCAGGAAAAAAAAATCTGGCGTATTGATAGCAGGAAATGCGTAAGCTACTGTTTGAATGTGACCCATGTGCTAATCTATGTGCTTGCAGGTTGGTGTCCAGAGTGACAGTGCTGTCATGGTGGATCCTTGTTAAATTTTTAGATATGGAGGACCTCACCATTAAATGAAGTGATGCTGTATCTCAGGAATAGGTCAGCTAAGGTTGGAAGTGATATTTCCAAAAGAAATTTTATTATGAAAATAAGAGAAAAGCACACTTGCCTTGTCTCCAAGTCTTGCTTTCTCAATGTCCATGTGACTTCCTTTCCCTGCACTTCTTGCTGCCTGGCCTCTTGCACTCCCAGAACTGAGTACCCATCATGCTCTAAAATCTACAGAAGTTTGAGTCAACTGTACTCCCTTTTCACAATGCATACAGTTTGTGGTGTATTGTTCCAGCTTCAGAAATTGGTAAAGACCACTATTCAAATCTGATCTTTTAATTTTTTTTTGGTTTATCCAACTTTATTGAAGGAAACTTAATCAATTAATAGGAGAGCTATTAGTTGATCACTCATCCATTGACAACTTGCATCATTTGTGTTATATCAAACATTATTGGAAGATAGATTTACTAGCAGATATAAGCTTCCTAACAATTTAAATGAAAATTACAAAATTTTTTGAGACCGTATTTTGGAATACAAAGGGTGTTTGACTTCCAATTTCTATTCTCCGTAGAGCAAGGACAGGTCATTTCTTTATTGACATGCATAAAATACACCACATTTTCTGTTCTGCTGAGGCTATAATTCAGTACCAGTTCTTCTCCAGCTACATTAGTTATGAGCATGAAGTACATCATGTAACCTCACATCTCGAACAGTGGAAGGCTGAAACAGGAATGGATGTTGCTAGAATAATGCTTCTTGCTTTAATGTGACAGCTGAGCATCCATCTCCCTTCTCCTCAGATGGCTTCTTCAGTGTGTTAGAGCACTGAGGATTGGTTTAGTCCCAGAACCAAGTTAGAATGAAGGCACTGGCAATATAATACACATGCTCCAGTTTAGAAAAAAAATTCAGAATCATGGGCAACTGTTCTCTTGTAACCATTTTACAGTTTCTAAAAGCAGTTGTTGTCCAAAGCTGGAAGAACTTAAAATCATCTCTGATGAGCATGTGAATGAATGGAGAGAGGGAAACCAAGAATAAAATTTAAAAAGATGAGGTCTGACAGGGGAGCAGCAGCATGAAAAAATAAAAAAGTGCATTCCAGGTATAATGCAGGTTATTCTGACTTTAAGGTAGCATCACACAGCTTATTTCTGAGTCCATGCCTAAGATATTATTTTGTATTTATCTCTCTCTGTTTTATAGATTTGTGCAAACGCTGGCACTAGGAGGTTATCTGGCTTTGGATAACATAGCAGTTAACAAATGGATTAAAAAAAACTTTATAAATAGTTGAAGCAGGAGACCACTGTCACCTTAGAATATCAAAACAAACGCTGCCATTACTTTTAATTTTCAGGTGGTAACTTTTTGTTGTAAATGCAACTTTAGGTGGTTTGAAGGGGTAGTCTGTAGGAAAATGAATTGTCAAAAAGAATACACCACCTTGATATGGGCTGTCATTAGGTCCCATAATTGTGGCTTGCCAGTGAAACATGTCATGTCCAACTGGACCTGCAGAACATTGTACTGAGTGTCACAGGCCAAATCACTAAGCTCTTTATGAACAGCACCTTCTTACATCTCGAATCTATTCTTAAATAAATTTTCTTACTTACAGTAAACATATAGAGGACAATTACAGCCTGTCATAAACTACATGTTCTGACAACCTATGGTATATAAAATTATTATATAACAAATTAAGTAAAATGTGCTATATCATAAGAATTCTACTATTGTACCTTTTCTATGTGATATATTAAAATCTCTACCTACAGGAATGTGTCTGTATGTTCAGTTCACAGCTCATCTCTTCGTTCATTTTCTCTTGCTCTCTAGTCTCTGACAATAATAAACTTTACTCTCTTGATTGTATCCATTGACTTTGGAATTTCTGTATGTTTTGCACACGTTACTTCCGCTTGAAGTGTCATTCTTCATAAGTCTCTCTTCCTTGTTTATTTGTGTTCTCCATTCTGAAGCTACTTCTTCATTGAGATTTTCACTGACTGTATAGATTCTCAGAGTGTCTACTCCACTGTTGCTGTTTAAGCTAATCAATATTGGTTACAATATAAAGCATTCCATTTATCTGTGAAGTGTATTTTGGATTTCATTCTATAATATATCATTTTATATGGTTTTATTTTCTCTTTCTTTTTTTTAATACTTCCCTGTTGCATAGTAAACACTTCTGACAAAAAAAAATGGGAACACAATGCTTTCAGAATACAGACCTAGAGGAAGAGTGATGAATAAAAGTATGAATGGATATTTAATCACAGGGGGAATATATCATTTTTCTTATTTAATTGATTCAGGAGACTGCAAGTAAGATATTGGCCTAACCTCTTAATTTCTCTGTAGGAGAGAGCCAACATCAGAAGTCCGATTTTTAGAGTTATGAATTTTTATGACAAATATATTTCTTTGGTATGCATGCCGTCAATAATTTCTCAGATTATAAAGAGACTATTATGACAATTGATCTTATTTTATAACTGTTATCTCTACCTCTGATATATCCTCTTTATACCTATGTTGGCAAGAACCTGACCAGATATGGACTTCATCATGGAGAAAATTTATCTGACTTGTAAAATGCTTTTCTATCTTTTTTCGGGAGTTTGAGTTAATATTGAACACATTCCATCCCATCCCACAAAGAAACTGATAGTAATTGATGATTTTACTATCAAGATTTTAGGTTTAATTAAAAAATTTTCAACTAACCATAGATTCCAATTAAACTTAAAATGCAACTGAGTTAACTATGTGTTAAAATAATCTATGGAGAGATATTGGAGGACAAAAATAGAGCTGATCATGGTAGCTCATACCAGCACTCAGGAGACATAGACAGGAGGCTCACCCGTGGATTCAGTGTGAGCTGCACTTTACAGTGAGTTTCTGTCCAACCAGAAACTTGGACACTCATTCCTGCAAATAGACTCAACCTTTACCTGGCCACAGGGCTCATTGAACTTAGTGTTAAATGTCAACCTTTCTTAAGAGTATGTTCCAGTAGCTAGATTTTTTCAGTAGTATTTGGCCTTGTCTATATGATCGTGCCCATTTCTTATATACAGATTTGTCTATAATTTGTGTATATATGTGTGTATATATACCTAACCTCAACAAACATTAGCTCTACATACATTTGCTGTATTGATAGTTTGTCAAGGAAAAGAATAGCATGAAAGAACTACTATATTAAGGTAAGATATGTCAAAATTTTTTCTTATGTTCTCATATTCTGGTTTATAAAAGAAATGCTTGGAGAAAGTCAAAATAAGCCATGTGTGGATCTATAAAATAACACAATCTGTGTTCCCTGGCAGAAAAATCTAGTACTCTGGCCCATGAATATGAAGATACATCTGGCCATTATATATGAAGTGAGTGCCAAGACTCTGACCCTCAGATCTCTGTGGCTGGCTATTCATGGACACGAGGTATAGCAAAAATCACTCTACAGAAGTGAAAAATGTCCTATGTATGTGCAGTTTGGATTTTAGACTTTCAAAACACAGAAACTGGAATATTTTGTTGCTGTTTTTTGAGGCAAGGTTTTTCTGTGTAGCCTTGGCTATCATGGACTCGCTTTGTAGACAAGTCTGGCCTCGAATTCACAGTGATCCTCCTGCCTCTGCCTCCCTGAGTTCTGGGATTACATGCCTGCACTATTGCACCCAGCAGAAACTGGAATTTTTAATTAAAGGGCAAAGACTTAGTAATGAAAGGGTATTAGTCTGGTCCCATTCACATAGTAATAATTTTTATTTCCTGCCATCAAAATTTTCATTTTGTTATATGGGCTTTGTTCTGTTTCTTTCCAAGATACGATATTTACACCTCAAACATGAAACTACTCTTGATCACAGAGCCAGTCATTTGTCTTCTTAGCAAACCTGTAAGATTTGCCTGTAAGTACTGTGGATTGTCGCTAAGCAACTGACACATTTCAAATAAACTACTAGCGTTGTAGTGCTGTGCTGCAGCACCAGAACACATGTCCACACAAACTCAGGTCTAAACATATAACTGTCAGCAAACCGCTCAAAACGAAACTAATGGGCCATGAGGGATGGGCATGCTAATTATTATAGGTAATGACAGACTAACCCCATCCAAAAATTTCAAGATTATTTCCAGAGTATTTACATAAGTAAAGATTCTAAAAATGTGTCTGTAATCTTCAATTAATGTATAGACAGAATAGAAAGAAATTGAAAATATCAATAATGTAGCATAATTTTCATATTATCAGAAAATGCCAAGTTGGAAAGAATGTACATTATAGAAGAGATAACTTGTCATATCTTTATTAATACTGAAAATTAGGAAATAGAATCATTGCAATATTAACAGTATATTATATTGTGCAGTTTTACCAACATTGTCTTCCAAAATCAAAGGTTAACATACCCAAGAAGCTTATCAATTTGTAGGAGAATTTTATATGTGTTCAAAAATCCCAGTAAGGAATGAAAGATTCTGGCAGCGATGCTCCTGTGGGTCTATGTACCAATTGAAGTGATGGCAGGAGTCTTGCACAACAGACATAGGAACTTTGGGAAACGTGGGGAACACAGAGTATTGAAATAAAATTCCCCACGTACCTTCAGCCAGGGCCAGGCCTGGTGCGATGCAATGCCCCTGGATAATGGAGTTAAATGTAACTAAAAGCAGTGCGCAATACAGCATAGTGTAGCCACTCTTATAACTATTGAGAAAAGTAGATTGGTATGTATGAGACTTCAAACTATCCAACTGCAGACAAAGTTTAATGTCCTCAAAGTCACATGCAGGTTGTGGAGCACAAAGTTCTCCTACCTTTCCTTCTGGATACTGGGATGAGAAGTGTGCATCATCGTTTTGGTTGCTTTTAGTTTGAATGTCACTGTTAAATGGAACTCATTTATTTATTGTCAAATGTATTTTATTTTCCAGGCATGCACAGGTAATCAAAATGAGTTTCAAGGGTACATGAAACAGAGACTTCTATGCTTTCCTCTAAAGTTTGAGATGCCACTGTGCAGTATGGATGACACTGGAGCTAATAATGCCAAACACCATTTTGCTAGTTTATTTTATTGATATAGAATCACAATGTGAGGTATGGAGAGAGTCATGTGACAAGAGAAAACAATGACTTTCCATTGAGAAGTTAAATTGCACGATGTTACTCATCATAATATGCAGAATATCTTGCTTCTGTGTTTTTTAAAGAACTAAATAGGATTTCAATGTTAAGTTTGTTGTCATGAAATTATTTTTCTTTCATCTACCCACAAAAATTAAATCAAGAAGTATGTGCTTTTTTTAAAATGCAAATAAACCACAAAACTTATCTTTGGAGAAGCCTAATGCCTCCTGTCTACTCAGTAACACTACTTTTACTGTATACAGCTGTGTTTGTCTCCCTGCCTATCCTAAGAGGCAGTTGGAACAGAACTGCTAAAGTGTCCTTTTCTCCCCATCACTTGGCAAATACTCTATGGAATCACACTTCTGACTCTTCTTTTAAAAAAACGATTACTATATCTCAAGATGTTAACAGTTTTCAAGAGCTAGCATCTGCCTGTCTTTATTATGTGAATGCAGCATAAAGGTGAATTTCAACTAAAGGAACAAACATCATCAATTAAAATGTTAATAATTGGGGCTGGAAAGACTTCTCTGCAGTTAAGAATTCTCCAAAGAACCCGAGTCTGTGTCCTTTCATTTCCATGGTAGATCGCAAGCACCTGTAATACCCATTCCAGGGTACCCAATACCTTCTTCTGGCCTTAGTGAGCACAAGGAATACATGTGGTGCACAAAGAAAGATGTAGGCAAAATATTAATATACATAAAATAAAAATGAATACTTAAAATATTAATTCAGTGATTCTCATATGCTACAAGTAGTTACTTATTATTTATAGGGATAAGTACATTTGTATCTGAGCAATTTTGGGGGGGGGCTTGGAGTTTGAGACAGGTTTTCTCTGTGTAGTTTTGGCTGTCTTAGACTTGCTTTGTAGACTAGGCTGGCCTCAAACTCACAGAGAATCTTCTGTGTCTGCCCCCTGAGTTTTGGGATTACAGGTGTGTGCCACTGCTGCCAGCTCTGTTACGTAATTTTAATTGGATATGCTCCTTGCAAACATCCTTCTTATTATGGGGTGTTTGTACTACCTCTGTTCCAAGTTCTCACCAGAAGAAGTAAATTCTGGTATATGAACTCCTGGCCTCTCAACCATGAAAGGATAAAACTTCTTCATAAATCATTCAGCGTATGAGATCCAGTTAGTGCAAAAACAAGCTTAGATAAAACTTTACCTTGAGGTACACAATTCCATTTTCTCCTCTTTCTTCCTGCCTCACCCCTTTTCTTCTTTTCCTATCTCTTTTCGAGCATCCGGCAGTCATTTCTACTGAGTCCCCAAGTACAGTGGCTCATTGGAGGACTCTGATGAGTTCATCTCAGGAGAAGAGTGGTCTTTCCAAATATGTTTCTCTCAGGGCAAAATGTTGATGAGGCTGATTAGACAAATGACATTTGTCTGCTACCTACCTGTGATTTAAATAAATACAGGTTTTGGTAGTGCAGTACAATGGGGAAGAAGGCTCTGTGTCCCACGCCCCAGATGAATATTTACTTCTCTGCTGACCACTCAGGAAAAACAGAGAGCACACCATGGGCTCATAGAGTGTCACAGTCTTCATGATGCTTGCATTTTTGTTTCACTAATCGAAGCCTAAAAATTTTATGATATTAAAAAAATTTAACACCATATTTATTTAACCCATTTTATTCAATATATCATTTCAATATTGATGGTTATAACATATTACAATATTTACATCATTTTTCTATAAAATAAATTTAAAGACAAGTGTGCTATTTTTTTTAACTGTGTTACACATCTTAACATGACCCTGACACATTTTTATTAGTGTCTACTAAAGATAACAATTTTTGAATTGTCAAAAGTGGTAATTAAGAGTCTTTGACTGCCCGAGAGGAGAACAAGAAATACAGGCTGACACATATAGTTTAAAAGGTCACAGGTGTGTTTGAAGGAAGCATTATGAGATTAAATAACCCATAATTTATTTCCACGTGCTAAAGTAAATATCAGTTGTAGGGTGACATGGACCATTACCATTTTTCATAACTTGGAAGTTGATGCAACCAGTGTTCTTGAATGTTAGTTGTATCCTTTTCCAGAAGCTACAGCTTAGTCTTAAATTTCTCCTGTGGCTGAATTGCTCATTTCACACTGTATATGCCAACTTGGAAGAGATTAACATCCATAATTTTCTCAAATACGCTTCTTAAAATCTCAAATTCACATATCAACATTAAGTATTTGGACAGACAGTGAGGGATAAGGACCCCACCTGTCAGAGATATAGGGGAGGGAAATAGTGCTGAAGAGGGAGAGAGGATAGGAACAGGAAGAGAAGAGTGAGGGGATTACAATCAGAGAGTAATGTGAAGAAATTATAATAAAATAAAAAAGAATTCTATAATTGTCAGTAAATTGAATGAAATAATGGTCAAAAACATTACTATTTTCAAAATTCCCAAACAATACAAAGCATGCTTGTTCTTCCTCAGAAAAACTACCTACTGGGGCACCACTGAATGCCATGTTGAAAGCAAAGTCAGTACCTTCCTTATACTGTAATTACCTAGCTCTATTCCATTTTCAGCTAAGTTCAACACAAACAGCGTGAATGTTCCTCAGTATAAGGTCATGGCAATTATGGAAAAAATCTTGTATCAACAAAACAGTTGATGCCCATGGTGTATTTTTGAAACACATGGTGAATTACACAGGATATTAATGAAATAAAATATTTCAAAAGACAGAAATATGGTTCTATATCCCTTCACCTACTGGTTTAATATATTCAAAGTAATGAATTTTCACACATACTTATTCATCTGCTTCTTTATGATGTAAGATGCTTTTAAAATGGGCAAAATACTTCAGTGTTTCCCGCACAACAAAAGTATTTTCTCCATCACTACCAAAGGCATCATTATCAAATGTGTAAACTCTGATACACCTGAAATAGATTTGAGGGCATTCCTGTATATTTTAAATGTACATATTTTAACAACATTAATTATAAGGTACCATTTCAATATAATGTGGTGAACTATATCACTTAAAACTATGCCTTTGTTATAAAAATTGTCACTTTAAAGAATTCTAAGTTCATGCATACTGAAATAGAGGTGCTGCATCCAATAAAGTGTTAAACAGAACCTGGAGCATTACCGAACTGCATGCAATTTTCTTTAGTCTTAGGAATCTTTTATACGGCTGTGAAGAAGAGATGGGTGGGGCAGAATGTCATATTCTCAAACTCCACTCTGCTCACCAATATTGATAATGGTGAAAAAGTCAGGTGAGGGAATCCACAGGAGGCTAACAAAAGGCTGTACCTTAAGGCATCAGTGAGAAATAATTTAGGACAAATTTTCTAGTTTGTATTGTACATGTTCAATTAGTTCTGTAAAAAATGCAAGGGACTTAAATTACAATGAAGTTGCAGTGGAATTATTTCCTTCCATTCTTCCACAACCACCTCTACCACCAAGCACAAAAACGAAACACCGTTGTTTGTTTTAATATGGAATTATCCTGTTGCTACTCCTCTTTTTGAATGGTCTTTTTTTAACATCTCCTCTACACTCATGTAGCGTATGAACCAAGCTACAGCTTTGCTTTACTCCTGATGTTCCTAATGGGCAGTGAAATATAAACTAGTTAAGAGATTCCTTTTTTTTTTTTTACATCTTGTGATCCAAAGGACTCTGACATCATTGCCTTTTAACTTTTTATTTTCCTTCAGTCACATAAAATATAAATATGGAAGATGATATTTTGCAATGCTTGGAATACATGTAAAATGACTTTTAATAACCTGGAGTATGAAAATACATTTCATGACTAGAATAAAAACTATCAATCAAGATACCAACTGTTTCAGAAAGGGTTCTCATATAGTATATTTGATAATTAAGAAATGTTTACCAAATAAGTGTATTTGATGCTATTATGAAATAGCTATATGAAATAAAATTCTAGGACAATGTAAAAAATAATATTGCTAAAATTTGGAGAAGGACATAAATAAATGACAAGAAATATAATCAATAAAACTAAAATGCTTATTCCCACACACAACAAGGTGGTCAAAAGGGAGAGGCAGGAACAGATGATTTTAAAATATGAATCAATCTATTCTTTGGTTGAGGGACATCTAGGTTGTTTTCAAATTCAGGCTATTATGAATAAAGCTGCTATGAACATAGTTGAGCAAATGTCATTGTTGTATATGCCCAGGCATGGTAAGGCTGGGTCTTGAGGTAGATCTATTCCCAGTTTTCTGAGAAAAAGCCAGATTGACTTCCAAAGTCATTGTACAAGTTTACATTCCCACCAGCAGGGGAGAAGTGCTCCCCTTTCTCCTCATCCTTGTCTGCATGTCCTGTCACTTGAGTGTTTTTTTTTTTTTTCCTGAGACAAGATCTCTCTGTTAGCCTTGGCTGTCCTAGACTCGCTTTGTAGACCATGCTGGCCTTGAACTCACAGTGATCCGCCTGCCTCTGCCTCCCAAGTGCTAGGATTAAAGGCATGCACTACCATGCCCAGCCACATGAGTTTTTGATCTTAGCCATTTGGCTAGATGTAAGATGGAATCTCAGAGTCATTTTGTTTTTATTTTTTATATATACATTTATATTATTACACATATATACAATAAACTCCCTACAGCAAAAAGAACCACAAAACAATCAGGAATTATATAAATGCTACATTCTTAGTGTTTTGGCTATGTGTCTTTGGCAGCCTTGAAGAAAATATCTTTCCTATCTCAGTGTGTCTAAAATTCTGAATGTAAATTAATATCTATCATATCTTGTCATTATCAACTTAAAACATCTATCTAGTCCTAAAAACATCTTAACCCCTGAACAAGTAAACTTAATTGTAAAACTAAACTACCTAGTCTTAAACCCCATCAGAGAGAGACTTGAGAAGGGACAAAATTCATTACCTGAGTATACAAGGAGTGCAGGTTAGCAGCTTCTCAAATGAGAAGATAGAGACAGTTTGTTGCCTGAACAGTCACCCAAAACTCTCTATAATGTTGGAGCATCACCTTCAGCCTTCTGACCCAATATATCTGACAGGCATATTTGTGAGGCAGGAACGATTGACACCCATTACCCTTAAGGGGATAGGGTAGGTTTTTGGTTGCTTTCTTAGGCGGTAGATGTTTATTTTTATTGGGAGTTGGTTATAAGTTATTATTGGTCTAATTTAGAGAGAAAACAAGAAGGGACTCAGGGATATCTCTCTTTTTCCTTTATCTTTCATTTTTAGGTTTGGAGATAAGGGTTGAAAAAAAAGATGGCACATAGAAATATATAGTGATGATAGGACAAAAAGTAGATTAGTGAATTTAGTGCCTTACTTGTTACTCACAAGATTATTTTTAATTCACTGGTATATAATTTGTATATAGATGCAAAATAAGTTTAATTTTTGATACATTGGCATAGAATTCAAATTTAAGATTATTCTTCACACACATTATATACTAAGAGTCATTTTGATTTTATTTCCCTGATGACTAGGGACATTGAGCAGTTCTTTAAATGTTTCTTTGTCATTCAATATTCCTTTTTGAGAATTCTCTGATTAGTTGTGTACTCCATTTTAAAATTGGATTATTAGATTCGGTAGTGTTCAATTTCTTGAGTTCTTTATATATTTTGGATATTAGTCCTCTGTCAGATATAGCAGTAGTGAAGATCTTTTCCCAGTCTGTAGGCTATCATTTTGTTCTGTTTTCCTTTGCCTTATAGAAGCTTTTCAGTTTCATGAAGTTCCATTCATTAATTGTTGATCTTAGATCCTGAGCTGTTGGTGTTCTGTTCAGGAAGTTGTTTCCTGCACCATTGAGCCCAAGGCTCTTTCCCACTTTTTAAAATTCTAAGAGATTTAGTGTGTCTGGTTTTATGTTGAGATCTTTAATCCACTTGGACTTTAGTTTTGTGCAGATTGATAAATAAGGATCTATTTACATTTTTCTACATGTATCCCAGTTAGACCAACACCATTTGTTGAAGATGCTATCTTTTTTTCAATTGTATGGTTTTGGCTTCATTGTCAAAATTCAAGTGTCCATAGGTGTATGGATTTATTTCTGGGTTTTTGGTTGAATTCAATCAATCCACCTGCCTTTCTACGCCAGTACCATACAGTTTGTATTACTGTTGCTCTATAGTACAGCTTGAGATCAGGGATGGAGATACCGCCAGATCTTTTGCTGTATAGATTGTCTAAGTTATTAGTTTTTTTCCATATGATGTTGAGAATTGCTTTCAAGGTCTATAAAGAATTGTGTTGGCATTTTTATGGGAATTACACTTACTTTATAGATTGCTTTTGGCAAGATGACCATTTTTATTAAGTTAATCCTACCGACCCATGAGCATGGAGGATCTTTCCCTCTTCTGACACCTTCTTAATTTCTTCTTCGGAGACTTGAAGCAACCTAAATGTCCCTAACTGAAGAATGGATAAAGAAACTGTTATACATTTACACAATGAAATACTACTCAGCTATTAACAACAAGGAAATATTGAAATTTGAAGGTAAATGGATGGAACTAGAAATGATCATCCTGAGTGAGGTAACCCAGAGACAGAAAGACACACATGGTATATACTCATTTATAAGTGGATATTAGCCACATATTACAGGATACCACAATACAATACACAGACCTAAAGAAGCTAAAAACAAGGAGGGCCCTTGGGAGAATGCTTAATTCTCATTCAGAAGAGCAAACAGAATAGACACTGGAAGAAGCATTTGAAGAGAAGGAACAGGAAGGCAGCCTACCATACTGATCCTCTGAAAGTGGTCCCCAGCAGGGGATTGAAGAAGATGCTGAGACTCACAGCCAAACTTCAGGGTGGAGTTCAGGGAGTCTTATGGAAGAGTTGGGGAATAGAAGGACCTTGAGGGGACAGGAGCTCTATGTGGAAGCCAGTGAAGCCAAAAAATCAGGGAGGGGGAGGGGGATGCTGCAGAGACTTATGCACCAACCAAAGACCATGCAAGGTGAGGACCTAGACCTCTCTGTCCAGATGTAAAAGATAGGCAGTACAGTCTCTTTGTGGGTCCCATAATATGGGGAAGGAACTGCTTCTGACATGGACTTTGGTGTCCACTCATGGATCACTTCCTCCTGCTGAGGCAGCCTTGCCAGGCCACAGAGCAAGAGGATACATACGTACAGTTCAGATGAGACTTGACAGGCTAAAGTCAGATGTTAGGGAAGGAGGGCTCCCCCTTCCTTTCTCAGGATTATGGGAAGAGGGAGGGAAACAAGGGAGGAAAGATGGGACTGGGAGGTAATGAAGTAGAGGGTTACATTTGGGATGTAAAGTGAACAATAAATAAATAAATAAATAAATAAATAAATAAATAAGATGAATCAAGAACTGAAACAGAGAAAAGGCTATTTAAGGGACCTAGTGAATTTCCATTTACCAATTCAACTTATGTTATAGTACATATAAATTATTTATGCATGCTGTAGTACAATACTTAATTTAAAAGCTATGTATGGTTAGTTTTAGCTAGTATTTCTTCTTTGTAGTCCTTAAATAGTATTGGATCTAATATTGTCTGCATGGCTTTTCTAACTTTTCTAGGTATTTTATGATGTTTTCTTAGATTCAAGTTTTGGTAGATATTTTTTACAGCTCTACATCAAAATTAAAGTTGAATTTTCTCTATGTTGCAATGTATTAATATGTAGGACATGCACAAATTAATTAAGTCATGAGAGTTATGCCATCTTGAGTAAGATTTATGTCATTGTGAATTCATGAATGGTTTGGTGAGATTTTAACTATAAAATACGGTTGGCTTGTGTCTCTGGCATGTACTGCTTTTTTGGAGGTATCTGCCTTTCTGTAGAGTCCTGGTGAGAACTACCAGCACCTGGGATTGCCTAGCAACATGAAAGTGACTCTATGCTCAATTGCTTCCAGAATTTCAAAACAAAAGCCAAACAACAACATCTGTCCGTCTGCCTCTGTCTCTCTCTGTCTCTCTCTGTCTGTCTCTGTCTCTCTGTCTCTGTCTCTCTGTCTCTGTCTCTGTCTCTGTCTCTGTCTCTCTCTCTCTCTCTCTCTCTGTAACAATAATTAATGAAATAGAGGCTATGAATTAGAGAAAGACAGAACAGAGTTATATGGGTGATTTGGAGGTTGGAGAGGGAAGGGGGAAGTGATGTATTTTATTTTAATCTCAAAAATAAAGAAAATACATAGAAAATAAAAAATATAATAGACCAAAATCCGTTGCATATTTTAGTGCCTTGTACAGAAACAGTACATTCTAGTCCTTTCATCATCTACAAAGAGAGCACTTGAGTGGAACACACTGGAGATTTTTCAGCTCAGGAAACAACTTCTTTCCAGATGTTTTCCCTAGACTTTTATACGAAGATAGAATAAGATAAAAGATAGTGGTATGTAGAGTAACCCTTCTCAAATTTCAGTGTGCCCACAATTCACCAGGTTCTAAAGCACAGATACAACAGAGACGGCTCAGTTTCTAGCGAGCTGATCAGTTTGGTCCCATTCCTATTTACACAGCTTTCTCCAACAGAGCAGTGAAGTCAAATATTTTCCCAGGCATCATGGGGCTCTATGGTTACCAGAGCCCCAAATCTTTCCTCCAGTTGTATTCTTGTCTTTATTCTTGAACACTGAAACTTGGGAGAGGGAATTTTTTGAAACAAAAACATCAAGATTCTCTGAATAACTCAGATAACTTTTGCTAGGCTACCCACAAACCAGATATCCTGAATGACATGTGCAGTATCAGTCACATGCATGTTTAGATGTAATTTACAGGTAGATGCAATGTTTGGATTTACAGGATTTTCAAATGGCAGTTTTTTTTTTTTTATCCCTCCACTTCTTTTGTTTCATGTTTATACTGGCAATAGCTCTGCCTATTACTACGTCAACAGCATCATGAGACAGTCTGTCTTAGGTTGTCCTTAAAGAGCCAGTGGTCCAGTCCAGCCTTTTGGAATCCACATTCAATTTTTACAGATTGGCAGCACAAAATCAAAAATAGGCCCAACCATGCTAAATTTTTCCTTAAGAGAAACTACTCACCAGATAATCATCATCTATAGTTACAAAACAAAAGTAAATGCCTTCCTCAAGGTTTAATTGATTTGTTCTATTCCATGTTAAGATAAGTCCAGGGCAAACAAGGTCAGATGACTCCAATGTCCTGACATTTATAAAAAACTTCTATCTATGGAGCATGGTAACAAAGCCATTGATGGAAAGGACTGGAGCTTGCCCAATGCCTTTTCTTATGTAACTGCCCATTTCCTTTTACATTGGAATTAAGTAACATAGTGAGTATGAATACATATGAACAATTGTTTTAAAACATAAGGGGTCAAAAATCATAAGAGGTTTTTAAAACCTTCCAGTTAATAAGCTATGATAAGCTTTGTATAATGAAAAGGAAAAATACTTAAATGATTTCCACATGGAGAGTAATGCATCTCCCTGCAAGTCACCTATCTAGCATACAATTTGTCAGTTTGTCTACATTTACTTCTTTTGTGCCATTCCTGTATGGTCTCAAAGAATGCATTTTAAAGCTATAAAATAGAATACACATAAATATTTTAAATAGAATATAATGTCAAGGAGAGATAACACAGGTGATAGCATGCTATGAAAAACACATTCTTAGTCTACACACACACGCACACATGCACACACACCCACACACCCACACACACATGCACACATACATGTACGTGCACGCACACACACACACGCAGAGAGAGAGAGAGAGAGAGAGAGAGAGAGAGAGAGAGAGAGAGAGACTTTGCTGGTGAACTAAAGAAGGGCTAAGAATGCACTGAGCAAAAACTTGTGCTCAGTGCCTCTGCATGCCATAAATGGTATCCTAGATACCAGAAGGCTGCAAAATCTCAGTGGTCCAGGGAAGGAGCGAGCCTTCAATCCAAGAAGCCAGAAAGTTACTCTCACAATCTAGAAAACTTCCTTCTGTGATCCATCGTAACCTTGGTGGTTCATAAGATGAGTGAAATGACATATTGTGACAACATTGCTCCTTGGGCCCCCTGTGGCCACTGGAAACAAGGCTGCAGTTTTTCCAAACTACACGCCCACGGTTCAGATCCCAAGAACTGCAAGCTGCCTTCATCAGAATCTTCCCAGCTTCAGAGCCAAATGTATAAAGGATGCAAACTTCTTCTGCCACATCTTAAAATAGTTTATGTTAATAACATATTTAACTGCATTAGCTAAAATTGTACCCTCAGTAGAAAATTTTGCAGTGATAGGACATTTAAAAATGTGTGTTTACTTAACTATTACAATAAAAAGGGTAAGAAATCTTAAGAAAGACACAAATGGAATTTTGGGATTTTTTTTTCATGTTAAGTTAATGCAATGAAAGGGAAGCCCTATGCAGCTATCAGGCCAGCCACTCTTACAGTTGTCATAATGCCAAAATCAACCCAAGTGCAGGAGCCATGGTTCCTTTCTCCTGGCACCCATACCAGCAATTGACTCTATTTTCTTTTTTAAAGATTTTTAAAGAAGTTTAAGGAAATTTCACTTACTGTTTTCTTGAGATACATACAATATAACTCAGGGTTTTGATATTATCTCATTTAATAATTTTTCCTTAATTTTGTTAATTCTTAACATCTAAATAATTATTTCTGCTCAGATATTACATTCTCTCCTTGGTGAAAGCCTTTCTGAAGGAGCAGGATGGAATCTTGGGTAGTTCTGATTTACATATTTGAGGGTCAAGGATATTGAATGTTATTTCATGTGAGTTTTGGATTTTGTGCTGCTTTTCTGTTCAGTTCGTTTGCCCCTGCACTGATTGGGTCACTTGGTCTGCTGAGGAGTTTCCTATGTTCTTTATGTTCTGTAGCCTCATGAGGTACAGGGCTGGCAGCATCTTCCTCCACCCTCTAGGATGGCTTGTCCCTTGCTTCCTTTTCCCCCTCTCCTCCAACACCACCTAAAAGCCCAGAATTCTTTAGAATCTGGGTCTAGGTACACATGTATCCTGGCATAGTTTTTGCCTCTGCTGTTTCCCAGCCACACATCGAAACCAGCATCTACCAGAAGGAAGCCCCGGCTGCTGCTGGGAGGGTTGAGAGTCCAAACAGAAGCAGATGGAGTCATACTTGTGGTATTTTGGAAAAGAATTTGGCTACTTTCTGTATTGAAGCTAAACTGGAAAGAACTGGACTATTTTCCTTAGCAGAGGAGATTTCACAATAGCTCATTCATACGTTTACTAGTGATCACTCTTACACAGACCTCCATAGAAAGGAACAAATGGGACAGAAAGAAATACAAAATGTACAATTTGAAGAGAAAACAAGTACCAGGAAATTTAATGTTGGAGCCAAAGTTTGTGCTAAAAGAGATGAAATTAAGAAAAGGCCTGGACCAAAACAGAATAAAGAAAAGGTCCCCTCAGAGAAAGACCCCATCCAGCTGTGCTTCCAACTTGCGGAAAGGAAAGGCCTAAGGAATTTTCTGCTCCTAAAATCAACAAGCAATAGCTGCTGCAGATGTGATATAAGACAGCATGTTCTATCTCTGTGTCTGGCTTAGAGTCATGAAGGACACAGGAGTAAGGGGTTGTGGAATCTTTCTCTGTGGTTATGGAGAACCATCGAGAGCAGGCAATACATGGAAGGTCCTGAGGGAAAAAGTGGCGTTGAAAGGTCATTGTGTGAAGGCGTAAATGTGAAGCCTTGTAGTGGGAGTTTTGGTGTCTTAAAAAACTTAGTTATGTATGTAAACATGTGTTTTGTTTTAATCTCAGGTGTGGGATTTGGGGTTGCTTCAGATTGTCCACACCAGCAGACTATTTGCCTCACCTGGCCTCTGAGTGGGGCATGATCTTTGCCAGCTATGGATAGTTTAACTCTGGGGACTCAGAGAAGGAATAAATGACAGATCTCAGAGAGGGATGCGGAGGGGGTGCTCTGAGGAAGAAAGCTTCTCCCCAACTCCATGCTAGAAGAAGTTGGGGATGTTTTGCCCCAGTGAATATAATCAGCAGGAAGTAGTCAAAAGAGAACTATGTGTCTTCTTCTCACCTGCTTTCTCTCCTACCTGGTATTGGGGTGTTAGAAGGGACTGAAGTGAAGAAGAGAGGCAGAGGTATAAGAAACCCCAATAAAATAGGTAAAATGTATGACTACAAAGCCTAAATTCTATTCAAAATCCCAAAGGACTGTAGGCTTGAAACTCACCTAGAGATGTAATGCTGACTTGAATGTGTAAGAAGTGGACCCTAGTGAAGGTCATTTGGTCAAGGTGATTGCTATTTTGTCTTGGTTGGAAGAAATCCTTTTCACAGAAGTATTTGTCTAATTTTTTATTTTGTTTTATTTTTAAATGAAGGGCTGCTAAGAAGGCGCATTAGGTCACAGATCTTACAGCACAAGCCCAACAACTCAGGTTTCATCCCTGGAACGTACGGAATGTAGATTCTCAGCAAAGGTAACATGAAAGACAGAGACAGCTATATCTATTGAGGCTTCTTGTTCAGCTACTATAGCCCACAAGATGAAGTTCCAGGCTAGGCCACTGAAAGGCCTTGTCTTAATAGAAAGTAGAGAGGTATGCTAGTGATGACACTGGAGGTTATCCTCTGATATCCACAGGCATGTGTACACATGGGCATATGTAGCTTATGTATACAAATATGCAATATACACAAAACAGAGGAAGAGACAGAGCAATACAGAGACAGAGGGACAGAGAGGAAGGGGGCACTTTACAAGACTACAACTGTGGCTCCTCATCTGGTAAAGTACCTATCGTAGAAGCATGAGAAGGACTGGCATTCAGATATCCAAGCTCTGCACAAATGAGACAAATGAGTGTGCTCATGGTGGCCTGCCACCACTTCAGTGGTCAGGAGGTAGAGACATAGGATCCCTGGAGCAAGCTAACTAGCTAGGCACCTGAATCAGCAAGTTCTAGGATCAAGTGGGGTTCAGCTTCAACACACAAGACGGGGAAGTCAAGGAAGATACCTGATATTAATCTCTGGCCTCCAGAGCACATGGACAAACAGATATGCACATCCACACAAACATACATTGTGTCACACATATATACACATATGCCCACACTACACAACATACACATAAAACTACAAAAGAGTTGGCTGCTTGGTCTCTCTCTCTCTCTCTCTCTCTCTTTCTCTCTCCCTCTCTTCTGACCCCCCCACCTTCATCTCTCATAAGATTTCCCAAGGGACACAGAGTAGCCCATTATAGAGTCACATTCAGCCTGTTGAGTGCTTGGATTGTTTTGTGTTATGATTTTTGTAAACCTCTTTTCATTTTACCCATAACCAGAGCCACCAAAAAATGCTCCCCTCGTCTTTATTAACTCTTCTGTTTGCTTTTCCCACTTCTAACCTTTTACTATTGCTCTAAAAATCAATCAGTAATTTTGTTCTATTTAGTTTTTTCCATCTACACCCTATACTGGATGGTTTTGTATATCAACTTGACACAAGCTAGAGTCCTCCGAGAGGAAGGAGCCTCAGTTGAGAAAATGCCAACTGTAAGGCAGTTTCTTAATTAGTAATCAATGGAGGAGGGCCCAGCTCATGGTGGGTGGTGCATTCCCTGGCTGGTGGTCCTGAGATCTATAGGAGACCAAGATGAGCCAACCATCAGAAACAAGCCAGTAAGAAGGACTCCTCCGTGGCCTCTGCATCAGCTCCTGCCTGTTTCCAGGTTTGAACCCTGTTTGAGTTCCCGTCCTGACTTCCTCCAATGATGAGCTAGGATCTGGAAGTGTGAGGCAAACAAACCCTTTCCTTCTCAACTTGCTTTTTGATTATGGTGTTTAATTGCAGCAATAGAAACCCAAACTAACTCAGTTACCAGTACTGGTACATAATCCTACTGATATTCCTGTCCCCCAACATGGTTTAAGGGAAATTCTATTTTTACTTCCTATTAATGTATTTCCATAATGAGCTTTAAAACTTGTTGTGGTTGTTTGTATACACAGCACTGGAGGTGAAGTTGGGTGACTTGAATATATAGGCTAAGGGAGTAATTACTGATAAACACGGCAATAAGCAGAGTCCATAAAAGAGAAAAGATATTTTAACACTAGTTCTGCACTTTAACATTACAAACTTATCCTCTCAACCAATCAATCAAGGATGTGCAAGACAAGATGAAGAAATAAATGATGGGGGAACATTTGCCTTGTTAAAGTAAAAATTTTGTAATTTCACAATAGACATTAAGAAATAAGGATTCCTCTCAATGGTGTTTTCATGGAAATGTTTTGTTTTTTCTACTTTGGGCATTTTTTTCTCTTATTGGCCTTTTGCTGGTTTGATTCTATTTCCGTTTTCTGGTTTTTTCCTTGCTCGCTTTAAGATAGAGGGAGAGAGAGAGAGAGAAAGAAAGAATATAAAAGTGGTTGGTAGGGAGGTAGTGAAAATGTGGGAGGAATTCAGCAAAGCATATGATAAAAATATATTGTATTAAAAACTTTAATAAGAAAAGAACAAAAATGCCCACACACATATAACTACAACCAATATAACAGAAGCAATCCAGCCCTCAAAGGAGTATGAATAACTATTGATCAACGCAGGGAGATTGTGTTCAGCCCTGAATAACGAGATGTGCTTTGAGACAGCTATAGCTTATGTCACAGGCAGCACATGCAGGGGAAACTTATGAATGCTTATTTCCTTGTGTGTATTGACAAAGACTAAAATAAATATCACTTCTGTTAAGTGATCCAGAATATTGTGGTTCGTACAACTTTCTGGTTGACAGGGTATGACCTCCCCTCTCATCTTCATTTCTTTTTTATTTATTTATTTTTTTCAAGACTGGGTTTCTATGAGTAGCCTTGGCTGTCCTGGACTCACTTTGTAGACCAGGCTGGCCTCAAACTCACAGCGATCTGCCTGGCACTGCTTCCCTGAGAGCTGGTATTACAGGTGTGCGCCACCATGCCTAACTTCATTTTTTTCTTTTTCTTTTTTATTAAATATTCTTATATATACATTTATATTATTACACATATATAGAATAAACTACATACAGCAAGAAACAATCAGAATTATATAAATGTTATATTCATAATGTTCTGTCTATTTGTATTTGGCAACCGTCAAGAAAGCATCGTCCCTATCTTGGTGAGTCTAAAATCAATATCTATCATATCTCATCATTATCAATTTAAAACATCTATCTAGTCCTAAAATCATCTTAACCCCTAAACAACTAAGATTAATTGTAAGACTAACTTATGTGGTCTTCAACCTCATCAGAGACTTGAGAAGGAATAAAATTAATTACCTGAGTATATAGGGAGTGCAAGTTGGCAGCTTCCCAAACGAGAAGATGACAGAGATTGCTTCCTGAACAGTCACCCAAAATTCTCTATAATGTTAGAGCATCTTCTTCAGCCTTCTGGCTCAATATATCTGACAGACATACTTGTAAGGCAGGAACTATTGAGGACTTGTTTAACCTGTCTTAGCTGAGTTTGGCCATTGACTCTGCCTGCATCTAAGCTTGCCCATTTTTAGGCAGAATTCTGTCTACGGTAGAAACAAGGATATTTTCCTCAGTTGCTTGTTTGCCACATGTGAAGCCACCCCCATAAAGAGGCTCTTTGATGCTCATCATCTTCTTTTGACATAGGCTGAGTATTGTCAGAAGTTAATCTGTCCCATCATAAATGAATCTTCAATAAAAACATCTTTAAATGCCACATTCTGTATGTCTCTAAGGTTTTTGATTACCTTATCTATTTTATGTTATCTTTCTATATAATCATATCTATTAGTTACACCTAGGATGTATAATCTTATGATAAAAATTGACTAGTAATTGATATGACCATGATTTGATCAACTAACAATTAACTTGTATAACTTACTTATCCTAAACAGCCTAAAAAGCACTTTCAAAGTATTGGAAGTAAAGCTTGTATTAAAGTTGCCTCATATGGGTACAATACCGCATATTAGAGTAGAAATATATATAATATGTGTGAAGAATAATCTTAAATTTGAATTCTATAATGGTGTATTTAAAATTAAACTTATTTTGCATCTATATATAAAATTAAATATCAGTGAATTAAAAATAACCTTGTGAATAAAAAAAGTCTTAAGTTGAGGAGTAGATTAACTAATCTACTTTTTGTCCTATTATCTCTCTATATTTCTATAGTCCTCTTCTTCCTTTTCAACCCCTGTCTCCGAACCTAAGAATGAAAGATAAAGGAAAGGAGAGACATCCCTTAGCCCAACCTTGTTTTCTCTCTAAATAAGAGCAATAATAACTTATAACCAACTCTCAGTGAAAATAAACATCTATCACCCAAGAAAGCAACCAAAAACCTATGGGGCACCATTCTGAATGAAGATTGCAGATGTCTTTTTGCTCATACAAAGAGCAGAGAACCATCATTAATTGTTTTGTGCATCACACATACACACTTATACATTTATAATTTTATGACTATATAATGCTTATAAGAAATCATATGTTTTCAGAACAAAAGAGTTGGACACTGACATTGGATCAGACCTGACAGGATTCATTCCCCTCAGCATGCTGGACACTGACATCCTGCATCCTTCATGTTCCAGCACCAAGTGCTTCAGTTGCTGTTCCTTATCAGAACAGGACAGCTTCCAGGACAGTTTTGAAGAAAGCTTCCGATCCCAATTGGTCCAGCATTTCAGACTGTCCTACACAGGACTCTAATTAAGCTTGGAATTTCTCAACATTTAGAAACTGGACCACAAATACTATTCCTAACTTGTTTAACCATTTTTCCCAATTTTATTTGAGCCCTTACATAGGTATTATTCATCCTAAATCAGCTGGAAGAAACCTTAAGAAAATGATACCCCTTTTAATTTAAAAAAATTTTTTTTCCACTAGCAAGAGCTTTAATTCAAATTCCTCTAGTGGCCTGTTTGAGAAGCTTTGTCTTAATTCAATTCAAAAGATTCAGACTTCCATTGCTTCTTTATCCATGTCTGATAACATGGCAGCAGAGAACACAGAAGCCAGAAGGCTAGGAAGAAAACCTACTTCTCACAGAGGGATCTCATCCTTAGCAAAAGATTGAGGCAGAAAAGCCATGAGGGCCTAGTGAAGCTGACTTAAGTGTCAGTGGTGGATGGAGTAGTAAGCCAGAAAGCAAATTTGGTGGTGGCGGATTGAAAATAGGGTCCGGATGTGTGGCTTAGACACAGGAGAAGCACCACAACAGCCTACTGAGTCTCAGCACCAATGTTATGATAATGATTGTGCCACAGGCAATATCTGGTGTAAGGAAGTTTATTTGAAGGAAGGGAAGGGGAAAGTTAGGACAGGAAAGGCAAGAAGAGAGAAAGAGAAAGAAAGAAAGTGACTGACACAGAAACCTAGAGAGAGCTGGGGGAGGGGCTGGCAGGGTCCTTTTATGTGGAAAACACCTGGCAGAAACAGGATGGTGGCAGCAGGTGATGACATAAGAGGCTGCTAATACTCTGGAGGCAGGCTAGTGGATTAACCTGTATTCTAACAGTAACAGCAGCACATGTTTGATAGAAAGATTGCATATAATATTAGGTAAGATATTGTTATGCATAAGTCAAGGATGAAAGTCTGAGCTTAGAATCTAGAAAATATCACTTAATTGTGTGAAAATATGTTGATTAAATTCCTATACTCTGAACTCATAATTCTTGTGCTTTACTTTGCCTTTTCACTCATATTTGGAGATAGAAAAAAATATAATTTATTTTTCTGTGATTTCTCTACATTCGTGCCATTAAATATAAAATATTTATAACTTACAGTTCATTTATGAGAAGTCTAGCAGTATTTACTAATAGTGAAGCCACAGAACTATCCTAGCTTAGACAAAACCTGAATATCACCATCAAAAGTTCTTATCTTCAGTTAGAATTATTTATGTTTTTCTCTTTTGAATGCTCCTTGAAGGTGTAAGATGGGGGTGGATTCCAGGTTTCACATGTCTAGTACTGTGTTGGTCCTCCATCTTAATAGGACTACTGAACTTCTCTAAGGATGGCTTTCTGTACCATTTTGGTTTTCAAAATCTTCCTTATTTTTTCAACATCTCAAATCGATTTTCAATCTAAAGGTAAAAGAATTTAACTAATTTTTAAATCTTGCTTAGAAAATATAGGACTTTCTAAGAAATTGCTTGTCTACGGAATACCCCAAGTTAATTTTTTTGTAGCATTTTCCAGCCCTAGTGTTTTTATAACATATACTACTATATGTCTGAATAACATCCTAAAATGTATAAAAATCTGAAACAGTTTCTCACTATGAAACATTATATTCAGTTATTGTTAATATTTAACTATCATAAAGAAATGCTCAAGTTAGAACAATTTCAAGTTTCATAAAATGTTTAAATCTAGAGCCATTTTAAGGTTCAGGAGCCTCCTAACTATATGTTCTAAGTTTCAGAAGCCTTGTATCATCGCTAGGGCCTTCAGGACAAGACATCACGATCTTCCCAAATTCTATAAGCCGTATAGATACATAAGTCATAGATTAAAAATGTTGGATGTTGACTTTTATAATCAGTATTATATTAAACAAAATGATTTCTTTGTACATTCTTACATACCCCCAATGAGAATTTAATAAGATTAAGGTTTGTATACAGTATTTTGGAAAAGTTTTCAACTTCTGAGTGTCCATCAGCACTTAAAGTTTGTCGGCAGTTCTAGCCTTTCACAGCTGCCATTATAAGCCATCTGTTCTCTTTTTCCTTGTCTCTCTGTCTCTGTCTGTCTGTCTGACATATGTGCATGGTCATGGAATGATCTACCATTATAAGTCTTTAATATGTCAAAATTCAAAGTTTCATTTTCTTTTCTATCCAAAGCTACTCAAAGGTACATTTTTCAACATAAAAATATTGTATATTTATGCTTTTCAGCAAGATACCTAGTAGGTCCATAAGTGGAGTGGAAATCTATCAGACTCGTTGTATCTAGGGTAAACATCAGAATGAAATAGTCATTTTTCACTACAAGGTAAAAATCAGATTGAAATAATTGTTTGTTGGAGATACTTAGACCTTGAAGAAATCACTGTAGATAACTGTGACTGTTTGCTGTGCTTGCTAGCCTTCTGGCTTCTGTGTTCTCTGCTGCCATGTTATCAGACATGGAGTTGTTTTTTGGATGGAGCTTTACATTCTTTGCATGACTTTGGTCACAAGATGATCCTGGCATACGTGGGGTGTCTTGCATTATTTGGTACTGCAAACAGTGCCCAGCAAGGACTAAAGTTGCAGGGGTGTAATGGTTTCCTTCACAAAACATACAGATTAGATTAGGGCTTTGCTATGAGGAACTTGTTTTTCCCCAAAATAAAACCACTTCTGTTTAACAATCAATGAATATGCTTCTGCATGGCTGTTCAATGTTCAGTTCATTTGGGGCTGGACCTCCCAGTAGGGACAGTTTTGATTTCTTTATGGGTGGTCGATATAAGAACCCGAATAAAATAGCTTTAAAAAATCTACACATCCTTGCTGCCTCAGAACCTGATTACATCTTGGAGTGACCCCTCTTTCTTTGGTTGTCCTGCAAAACTCAGAACACCAAAACATAAGTATATTAAGTACTTAGAAGTAATCTCCAGAACTTCACTCTTCCCCCTTTTCTTCAAATTCAGTTGCCCAGTGTCATCTGGAACAGACCACTTGCTGCACCCTCCTCTTCCTCTCTGACTCCATCTCCAGAGTATCACACAGATATTCCCCTACAGTCTTTTTAACAACCCCATCCCTCTGTCTCAGCCACCAACGCCTGAAGTCATTCCCTGGGAACACTCTGGACATACTGGCTAGGGAAGCAGTTAGGTCAGAGAAGCAGGTAGATGACCCTCAAATATTCATTCTCTTTTCCTTCAAATCCAACCTCATCGCTACCTCTGTACCCAGTCTCACCCCTACCTATAGGGCAGACCACCTTCCTTGGCCTCTCCTCCCTCTCTGCCCCCTTCCCAGTGGACTAAGCAGATCCCAGTGGAACATCTTGCTGTCCTCATTCCTGTCGACTGACTCAGCGCCCCCCCCCCCAATCCATTCCCATTCCTAAGTGTCAGCTTCCAGTATCTAGGAACATATTTTACCTGGAATCCCAGTAGCTACATCTGGAAGGACCCCAGAATAATTCTCTACCAGGAAACCCACAGCTACCACACTCTCCTAAGAACCAGAGAGGGCAGCAGAAAGTAAGGAGCAAAACACCCACCCAATAAAGACAAGATCATATGTTAACACCTAGAATTACAAGCATCCCAAAACCAGATTCTCAGACTCTTTAGTAAAAGCAATAACATGCTTGAAAGTATGTCTCCAGTAGAGGTCAGCAATTCTACTACAGCATACTCTGAGAAATGCAATATAGCTGAAGCATAAGAAATGACTTTAAAATAGACTTATGTTAGGGTTTTTAAAGCAGGAAATTATGAAATCCACAAAGAAATCTGTGAAAACACATACAGTAGAATGAAGTGAAAATAGATCAAGACTTGCACGTGGAAATAGAATCAATAAAGAAATTCCAAACCAAGGGAAACTTGGGCATGGAAAATTTAGGAACCTGAACAGGAACCTTAGAGGCAAGCTTCATTAACAAAAAACAAGAAATGGAAGACCCTTTAATCCCAGGATTCATGAAGCAGAGGTAGGTGGATATCCATGAGTTTGAGGCCAGCCTGGTCTACAAAGACAGTCCAGGACAGCCAAGGTTACACAGAGAGAAACTCTGTCTTGAAAAATGAGAGAGAGATTGAGAGAGAGAGAGAGAGAGAGAGAGAGAGAGAGAGAGAGAGAGAGAGAGAGAGAGAGAGAGAAAGGAAATTGAAGAATCTCAAACATTGAAGACACATTAGAAGGAATGGACTCATCGGACAGGTGTAAGATGAAATCGCAAAGTAGATTTGGTTTGCATTTCTTTGACAGCTAAGGATGCTGAACATTTCTTTAAGTGTTTCCCAGACATTATAGATTCCTCTATGGAGACTACTCTGTTTAGATCTGTACCCCATTTTAAATGATATTATTTATTTTTCTGATATCTAAGTTTTTACTTTAAACATTTTTGATATTAGACTTATAGCAATATGGGGTTGGTAAAAAAAAAAAACTTTCTCCATTTTGTAAGCTGCCTTCTTTTTGTCTGATTGACGGTGTCCTTTCCCTTTTTTCATGAAGTTGTTTTTAATGTTTTCATGAGATTTTCAGTTTCATGAGGTTGCATTTACTAGTTATTGGTCTAAATACCTGTACTAATGGTGTTCTGTTCAGAAAGTCTCCTGTGCAAATGAGTTCAAGGCTATTTCCCACTTTCTTTTTTTACCAGGTCTGTGTGTCTAGTTTTATATTTAGGTCTTTGATCCCTTTGGACATGAGTGTTCTGCAGGGTGATAAGTATGGATCTGTTTATTTCATAGCACCAAATGTCTAACATAAAAATTTGAAGAAATCTCATACTAGTAATTTAACAGCATACATGAAAGCTATATCAAGAAAGAAGAAATCACACACACCCCAAAGTAGAAAGACAAAAACAACAATATTTGGGGATGAAATCAATAAAATAGAACCAAGAACAACAAAAATCACAAAACCAATACAAAGAAGCAATGAAACAAAAAGTTGGTTCAGAATTTTTTATAGACATGCTTTAAAGTAAATACAAATACAGGTAATGAAATATTTTCAGCAGAAAGTATTAACACTTCCTTTGATGTAGAGCCCAGCCACTGTAGATTCTGCTCTCAGGCTCTCTACTGTTTTTTCCCCCATAATTAATTATTATCAAGGCACAATGGAGAAAAGAAGAAAGGTACACTATAGCCAAAAAAACAAAAAAAAAAAACAAAAACAAAAAAAAAAAAAAACCAGCCATGACATGAGGGTTTGTCCTCAGTCTTGTATCTTGTTAGGGCGTGTTTGGTGGAGATCTGTGGAAGGCGCTTTTTTATTGGAAATGAAACAGAGGAGGGAGTGATCTGGTGGAAGGGGCAGGAGGGGGTTGGGCTGGAATGTGGAGGGAGAGTAAACTCCAGAGATGTGCTATACAAGCAAAGAATAAAAGTTTAAAAAAAAAAAAAAGAAAAGAAAACAAAGAGAAAATGCTCCACAGACTTGTCTAAAGGCCAGTAGAAAGATTTTCTCAGCTGAAGTTCCACTTTCTGGATGATCTGAGCTTAAGACCTATCTCGGTAATCTATGTAAAGGCAGAAAGAAAGAATTAACTGCACAAAGTTTTCCTCTGACACCACCCCCCATGAGTTTTCAATGCTCATATATACACACTCATGCACTCAGACACAATCATAGTAAAACAAAAAATAAATATGTCTAAAACTAAAGTCTGATTTGTCCCCACATTCGCTTCTTAAATCATCACATTCTCTCTCTTCTGTACGTGTCATCTCTTTACAATTCCACTTCATATTAAGGATTGACAGCAACCAAGCACCTTCTATCCTTTAAAATCTCCAGAATAAAAAAGGAAAAGTCTAAAAATAAAATGAGTCTCCTCCAATGAACACAGCTTTTCATGTCTTGTTATAACAACACACAAAAAGTATTATCCAAGTAGGTTCAATTGTAAAACTGATTCTGGTGTAATATGGCTGAAAACAGCCATGCCAAAAACAACCGAGTCTCTGAGAAATACATTGGGGATGACTGGAAAGCCATTATCCTAAAAGGAGGATGATGGTGGAAGCACTGACAAAATAAAATAGGAAAGTTCATGAAGGGGAACAGAATGAAAGATTCCTAATTCATTTTGTAGAAACGGGTCCTTATAGAGGAATGTTCTCAGTCCACGGAGAGGCACTGGACATACAGAAGATGGGAGCCACAGCCATGACAAGGAGAAAGGTTTAGGATATTTGCACTGGATTTTCAGTAGTTTGTTTATTTATTTATCTATTTATTTCTAGATAGATTGATTAAATTTAAGACAGAGTCTCACTAGGTAGTCCTGGTGGATCTGGAACTTGCCTTGTATATCAGACTGGCCTCAATCTCAAAGATATCCTCCTGCCTGTGCCCCTTCCCCCGAGTGCTGAGATTAAAGACATGTGCCACCATGCCCTGGCATTTATTATTTGTTGTGTGTATAAAAATATTTGATACCAAATGAAAACTTAGATAATAACAAAAACAGCATGTATGTTATACAAACACACTGGGCAGGATAAAATAGAAACAAATAACAGAGTGGAATAAAAATATAGAATAATATTGTACATATGTGTAACAATAAGAATGTATATGTAAAAAATGAAAACTATTTAATAAAAAGAGAAAAAAATAGAATAAAATACAACAGGACACAATACAACAATTCAAAACTAAACAAAACAGTGGTAACTATTTTACTTTTACAGAAAGGACACAAAAGCATCCTTTGGAGAACAGACAGCTTCTGAATAAATGGTGATGGGAAAATTGGAGAGGCACACATAGGAGAATGAAATTTGATCCTCATCTCATAAAACTTAAAATGTGTCATTTGTAATAGGAAGTTTTGGAAGAGCAATAAAAAACAAACACAGGGAAAGAAAACCCACCAATAAATAAATCTATGATAAAATAAAATGGAAGGAAAATAAAGATGCATACTTTTTTTCATGTCTACCTCTTCGCTTATTTAATTCAAATCAGAGAATAGCATTTTAGGTTTTATTTCATATTTTTTTAGAATTATAAGTATTTTAGACAAAACAGTTCTAAAAACATTATTAACTTGCATTATTTTAATATTATAAACATGATTTTTTTGGTAAAGTTTAAGCAGCTTTAGCATTTTTTGAATCAAGCACTTCCTATAATCTGAATATGTTCAGGAAGAATATATGCTAATTTAGTTTCTAGTGTGAAGTATAGACAATGATTAGTGACAGAGTTAATGCATTCATGGCTTTATTGGTGAATGCACTGAATCATCCTTAGTCATAAAATATTATACATACTGGCTCCATCTACTAGAAGCCAGTGCTGCACCAAGGCTTTGTCTAGATCCATATGAGCAGACAAAGTCACTGGACCTAGGAACACCAGATATCAGTACCAAGAGGCAAGCAAAGGTGACAGGTTGATAACTCATTGTCTGTAGATTCTTTTTAACACAAACAGGCTCAAACACAAGTTTATCTTGTACAAATTATTGGTTCTTTTCTCCTCTATGCCGTCTCTTTCTCTGCACTCAATCCATTCTCTTTCATTTTTTTAATATGTTCTTTTCATCAATTGTCCTCCAGTCCTTTCTGCCTTCAGATATGCAGTGGTTCATAAAACTCAGGATCACATTAGACTAAGGATCAAAAGATTCTTCCATGAGATCCATTAGGGTTTTCTTAATGGATTAATGCCAAGATGGATGAAAGTGGTGACTGAGATTAGTACTTCTTAAACTTTGATGTGTGCAAGTCACCAGGATGTAAGTAAATGCAGATTCTGTGTAGTGTGGATGAGGCATAAGGTTCTGGATTCTTAATACTCCTAACCACTCACACTGAAGGGATTATATCCCTCTGCTGCCTACACAGAGAAAAAGGGAGAGCAACTTTCTGCATTGGAGCAGAGAAAGCAGATGTGTTTGTGGGTGTCTCAGGACTCTCTCATGCCCAGCCTGCCAAAGTCTTTCTTCCTGTGACGTACTTGCTTCACTACTTGGTAAGTTGACAACTGTTGAAGTTTCAAAAGAGGGGTTCAAAATATATAATCTTCTTAATCACCCCAGAGAACATTTACTAGCTCTGGAGAACAGGGTACACTTTGAAATACCTGTAACTCATGTCATAGACATGATTAAGGAACACTTATGAATGCTTATTTGTTCATCGATTATTTCCACATGCTAGAATAAATGGACTTCTGTCAGAAGATGCAGAACATTAGAGATCTAAATAATTTCCAAGTGGATGGATGTGACCTTATCCCTCAGCTCCATTCATTTTTTTTCCAGTGGTTAGAACTTTGACATGCAGTTCCACAACAGCAAGTGTAAGACAGCTTGGCTCCTACCAACTTGAACAATTCAAATATCCCTAGCATTTCCCTACAACTACACAAGACATTGTAAAACTGATAAGTTATCATGAAATTAGACAAGCAATACAAGCCATGGTTTTCCCATTTGCTGTCACATAAATTGTTTACTACAAGAGCATGACACATGGTCTGGAAAACAGAGCTCTTGTCTTCTGCATTACTTTATGATATTTAGTGCTGTGATAAGACACCATGACAAAAAAAAAACCCACTTCAGGATAAAGGAGTTTATGTCATCCTGTATCTGATAGTCCATCATGCAGGGAAGACAAGACAAAAACCTTGAGGCAGGAATCTAATGCAGAGGCCATGAAGAAGGGCCATGGTTTGCACCCTACATTTTACACAACCTACTTTCTTATATACCAAAGGTCCACTTACTTGTCCAGGGGTTTCACCACACACTATGAAGAAAATAGGCTATAGTTTTGCCTACAGGCCAATATTATGGAGGTATTTTCTTGAGTCTGTCTTCCCAAACGACTCTTACACATACCAAGTTGACATAAGACTAGCCAGGACATGTTCCTGAAACTTTTCCTACTCTAGTTCATGCTGAGCTGTAGCCAACATCAGAAAAGACAGATGTAACTGAGTCTAATATAATAGCATCTATAATGCTCTTATACATATAGGGCCACACTGTTGTTAATGAGCAACATGAATTATGAAAGGATATTAGCACGAGAAATACGGTTTAACCCCCAACATGCTGGCATGCAATAAAAATACATAGACTCCATACACATTAGACACAGAATTGCCATGAGCCAAATACTTCCTTTTCTTCCTCTGCCCTGTCACATTCTCGGGATCCTCTTTTTTTCCCCTCTTTTCCCTCTTCTCATCAAGTGGATTATGGAGTGCTGTATGGGCACATTCCTTTGGACAATGAGATGCCACTCCTACCTAGGTTGCTTTGTATAGTGAAAGGGGAAAATTGCTTAAGTGTCTTAGACACATAGTGAAATTGATTAATCCACCCTTACTGAAAGAGTAATTTACAAACTTTTAATGTTTCATACATATACATATTATGTAAATATACACACACACACATATATATATTACATACATATATATAATCATTTGAGATAATTCTCAGTTTGAAAAAATAAGTGAAAAATATTTTTTCAATATTATATTTTGGATTAAGGACAGCACTAAGCAATACAAAGTATTGCAGGGATGAATATTCAACCATAAATTGTTAAACAAAGCACATTTGGCATTTCTGTGTTTGTGTAAAATTGGTAAAATGATGATTTGGGTTATTTCTCTATTTCAATTCTTTTGAGTTTTTTTGTGTTGTTTATTGCAAGGCCTTCAGGTGCGTCGTTAAATTATGATTTTGAGGTCTCTCCAAATTTTTAATGTACGTGTGTAGCAGTATAGATTTTCTTACTTTTATTAATGATAATTATTTTTGAGCACTTTATAAAATGCTGCTTTATTACCATGAACCCACAAATAAAAGCGTCATTAAATTATATTAATACAGCCACAAAAACCCTTGCCATGTACCAAATCTAAACATCTCAACCAATTTCTTTGTAGTTCAAATAGTCATTTCGAAGACATAGTGCCATACTTAACATTACATTCACCATCAGTTATCGTTTAATGTACTTATACATTACATATGCACACAATACAAACACACATATGACACAGTTAATACTTGAAAAACAGATTTATACTTTTTTTGTGACCATGTGTCCTTGTTCTTTGTGTGTCTATAGGTATTACTCAGCTTTTCTGTGCTGCAGGGAATATGTTTCTAGCCTTGTGTTTCAGCTGCTTACATTGCTGCTACTAATTCTACTGAGCTGCTTGCTTTCTCTAATAACTCTTTGGGTGTTCCAACGTGTTTCCCTTACTAATCATTTACTGGATTTAACAATACCATTCCCCAGGTATATACAGTGTAGCCTTTCCTAGTTTGCTCATTTGTCAAAAATTCTTTGTAAATTTCATTCTTAGAATTTATGTCTGAAAACACCCCAAGGGCTCCTGTTTGTATTTTTGTTCCACAAGCTCTGCTACTATTATTTGGAGTCTGTAGAACATATCGAAGTAGGAGCCAACCTTATGTGGGGAGCATCCACCACCAGTGTAAGCTGCCATGAACTCCGCGCTGCTTTTCCCACCACAATCTTCTCTACCTTGCTCTCACAATTCATTTCTGTCAGGTATTGTGGTCAGAAAAAGAAATGGTATTGAATCATTTGGTTCGTGTTTGGGACCAAATTCTAATTTCAAACACTCAATAAGATTTTGGTGAACTGTGTAATGTCAAATCTTGAAAAAATAAGTTATTTGCATAGATGAGAAAAGTATGTGTGATATACAATGCTTTAATGGCATTTAGACTGTGGGAATATCCGAGAATGAGACTGTGGAGAAATTTTATCAGCTGATAATTAAAACTGATACTGATGCTTCTGGACTAGGTCACATCCTTCTTTGAGTAGATCATATATAAAATATTTCACTTTTACTTATAAAAATACTATATTTCACCACAAGTATATATTTGTGCATATATATATTTATAAATATATGTATCCTACATAAAGACAAATATAAAGATAATTATAATTTATTTTATTTTCAAGGAACCAGTTAGGAAGTCTGTATGTGTTATACTGCATATTCTATATATAAGTATTTCTATTTTGGTAAAAATAATTTTGCATTGACATTTATCATTTGATTATATAACATGGTCATGTGTATTACCTACCCTCTCATTTTTGTGCTGAAGTACATGACTGAATGATCTTCCCACAACACAGGTTTGTTTGGCTCACAATTTCAGAGGTCTCATATGACTGTTAATGTGAACGACATGAGGGCTGGAGAGTTACTGACCCTAGTGTTGGTACATTAGAATTCAGTTTGGCAGATGGAGTGACGGAGCAGGACAAGAAAAGGAAGCTGGCCCAGCATTTAGAAGCCAGATCACAGATCTTGACTGACATGCATGCCTGCCCTCCCTCTCAGGGTTTCACAACCTCTTCACATAGTGCCAAAGACTAGGGACAGCGTGATAAAACAGTGTGGAGACATTTCTTATTCAAAGAAAACCTGTGTTGTTGTGTAATAACAGGAAATATCACATTGTGACAGTTTGTACCATCTGTTTAGGATAGGCCCCTGCTCAGTGTGGCTAAATAGACAGAAATTTAGCTGTTGCTCAAACAGGAAACGAGCACCAGGATTGTTAACTTATCTACGCACTCAGGTCGGCAACTGGATCTAACTCTAGAAAGATCAGCAGACACCAGGTACAGAAGTCACCAGTGACCTGTCTCCCCAATAAAGACGCTCTGAGCAAAGAACACTAGAACTTCTGTCACAGGCCACGCTTCGTTGTCTGTTTCCTTTCAGACACATTCCCTGCAAGAGAAAGGAATCATTTACTGCTATAGACTTTCTTCCTTTTCATCCTAAGAGCCTTGGTCATATCTCAGAAATGAAATGAAATATGGTTCGTACAGCTGGAAACTTGTATTCCAGGGATCCCACAAGGCACCTTGTACCCTTATCAGTGTGAAAATGTTTCTAAACGACCGCCCCGCACCCCGGACCTCAAATAAACTACAAGCTTATAGTGATGGGCTCCTCTCCTACAACACCGGACAACTGCTGTCCATGCCCAGACCTACTCACGTGGCTGCCAGCAGCTTACCTCAGAAACAAGAAAGTAAGGTCATGGAGGAAATGGTAACATTATTGCTTTAGGTGCCACGGTCAGACAGATGCAGTAATTTTATTCTTATTTCTAGGGTAATGTAAATTAAAACACTAGACGTTTAGTTAAAACATTCCAGTTAATATCACAGCAAAAAACAAATACTATGAGAATTTTGCTTCATTAATGCAACACATAAAAATTTCATATTTCCATTAAATGTCAACTTCAAACGAATAAACTTGGTGCATATAGGGCCAAATTCATCGCTTCTGTTTTTCTAAACAGGTTACTTTTATAGAAAATTGCAAAATGATGTTACAGCAAAATGAAGACCCTAGGACTGTATTCATTTACCATTTTAAAGTAAAAATATGCTTATGGAAATTTACAGGAGGAATTTTCAGCTGTGAATACATTACTGAATAAATGTGGACGTCCCTGATGATGATGCAAACAGGGAGATGTGTATTCAAAGGATATAGAATTCAGGAGCTATTTAAATATGGAACCAGACATAGGGGAAAATAGGTGACAAAGATAACTTGGAGGGTTAGAAATGATTCCATATGATTTCAGGTGGCCTTTACAAAGGTCAAATGGTGTCTCTCAAATGCTTTCCATGGAATGAATGTAGTTAACAGCAACACATAGAGTATAATGGTGCATCTTCCATAAATTCACCTTCCATGATGGCTTAGGGCTCTGTGGTGACACAGTTGTTGGGGGAACCATTCATGCTCCTGTAAGTAACCGTACACTTATGTTCTTTAAGAAATCCCAACGACCTAAAAACGTCTTAACGAGAAATGATAGACATTGATTTACGTTCAGAATTTTAGATGTGCCAAGATAGGAAAGATGTGGTCTACATGGCTGCCAAATACAAATAAATAGCTAAAACACTATGAATATAACATTTATTTAATTCCTGATTGTTCTTCTTGCTGTAAGTAGTTTATTGTACATATGTGTAATTATATAAATGTATATGTAAAAAAATTAAAATTTTTGAAAAAGAAAGCCCAATGAACTTGATCTCATCAAATTGGATTTTGGTGAAATCAGACTTTTGTTCTTAGTGCCCTCCAAGGGAACTGGAATTTCTTTGTGTCTCCCTAGAAAAACTCAATTCAACAGTTACGTAAAATATGTACTAAAATGTGACATCAAAGCAAAATTCACCTACCAGGAGAACAAATAGCAGTTGTGGGGAGCAAAGTCACCTGAAATAAGAAAGTGGACAGATTTGGAGTCACCTGCTCAACAGACAACATTTCCTGGTGGCATGTATAATTAACCTCTGAATCCTTATAAACAACTCTTTTCTGTACCAGAATGTGGATAAGGCCAAATATAATTATCTTTAATTTTATATTCTGCTAATATAATAGCTCTTTTTTATTATTTGTTATTTAACTTTAAATAAATAGGAACCCATACATTATGCACATATATAATAATTATTTGGTGTTGGGTTAGAAATAAGTATAAAACACAGTGAGTGGAAGAAAATCACATTCTCAGGAACATCTTGAGAACTCCTTGTGCAGAACCCACATTCCAAGGGTGTCGTTTTGACATTAAGATTTATGGGCTGGAGAGATGGGTCAGCAGTTACGAGCACTGATTGTTTTTCCAGAGGTCATGCATTCAATTCTCAGCAACCACATGGTGGCTCACAACCATCTATAATGTGATCTAATGCCCTCCTCTGGCCTGCAGATGTACATGTAGGCAGAACACTGTGTACATAATAAATAAATAAATAAATAAATAAATAAATAAATAAATCTTTAAAGATTTATGTAAATATGATCTTGTGAGGGGAATATACTAGTCCCCTATGTGCTTATGCCTGTGGCATACTGTGCTCAGCCTGGAAGAGTATTTTCATAGGATGACAGTAAATGTATATATTGGACCTTCTTCTTTTATGTTAGTCTACTTCATAGTTTTTTATATTACATTTCATTGTATATTTCATTTTTCTTTTTTATTCTCTTATACAATACATCCTAAGCACAGCCTCCTTTCCCTCACCTCCCCATGAGTCCCTAACGCCTCCCTACTCCCCTAGATTCATTTTTCTCCATTTATTTCAGAAAACAGCAGTCCTTTGAGTAACATCAACTGAACATGGTATAACAAGATGGAATAAGATTAGACACAAACCTTCATATCAAGGCTGGACAAGGCAACCCAGTAGAAGGAAAAAAGTCCACGAGCAGGCAGAGTCAGATACACCCCTACTCCAACTGTTAGGAGCTCATAAAAACAAACAAACAAGCTAAACAATAACAGCATTATGCAGAAAGCCTGGCACAGACCTTAGCAGGTTCTGTGCTTGCCACTTCAGTCTTTGGGAGCAAATTTAGTTGATTTTGTGGGTTGTGTTCTCTTCAGTCCCTCTGGCTCTTTGCAATTCTTCTTACCCCACTTCTGTAGGGCTTCCCTAGCTCTGCCTAATGTTTGACTGTAGGTCTCTGTAAGCTGCTCAGGTAAACTTCTGGAAGAAGCCTCTCTAACGGTAACTGAGCTTGGCACCAATTCTATGAGTATAGCAGAATATCATTAAGAATGCTTTTTTTTTTTTTTTTTGCCAGTCACGTTTGGTTCAACTTTAGGTCTCTGAGTGATCCTGCTTCTGGTTCCTGGCCAGGCAGGCAGTGTTAGGCATGGGCTTTCTCTTGCAGCTTGGGGCTCAATGGTAGACAAGTCGTTGGTTGGCCACACCTGATCCACCATTGCAGAAGAACATTTTGCAGGCAGGACAGGTTTTATGGCTGGCTTGGTGTTCCAGTCCCACCAGTGCAAGCACAGCCTGGTTACAGAAGATGGCCAGTTCCATTCCATATCCATTCCCAGGAGTCCTCTCTAGGATCACCCTCATCAGGTCCACAAGGTTTCAGTGCACTAGGCTTCTACTTCACACTTTAAATACCCAGCTATTCCAGTTGTCTCTCCTTGAACACCAATTCCTTTTAATTGAGTTTAATTATAGTTTTGAAGTATCACTTAACAGGTAACAACTATAGAGCACTCAACCAGTCACCATAAATTTCACTGTGGTAAAATAATAAAGTCAGGCACAATGCTTATTTTAATTTATGAATTAAGACTTTAGAAAGCAGGTTCCTAATCATCATGTCTGCATTTCTGTCCACCAAAAAAGACAATAAGACCCTGAAATCTTCCTGTCTTGATGGCCGACTTGAAGTTTGAGGGACAAAGACATTAGGAAGCATATTTGCAGGTTTGTATGTGAAGAATTTTAAGGATCAGATTGGCTAGGAAACATAACCCAGCCTCACAGTGATTCTGACCGTCACACATTCCTAGGAACAGGAGAAAGACAACTACACCCAGCTATTACCACCACACACAGACACAGAGGCATGTTTGAGTGGCTTTGCTAACCTACAGCCTTCCAACAGGAGGAATGAAAATGCTTGGAAACAAGAGGAAGCAACATCAATGACAACAAAAACCTCTGCCCAGCAGAGCATGGTGGCTCAGGCCTGTAATACCAGTAGTTAGGGAGCCAGAGGCTACACAGAGAAACCTTGTCTCGAAAAAACCAAAAATACAAATAACAAAACAACAACAGCAAACAGAAAAACAAAAACAAAAAACAAACAAAAAACACTTTGCTCTCTGAAATAGCTTCTCTCATGTGTTTCATAGTGATGAAACTGACAAATATAAGGAATTTCCTACAATTAGTGTTGCTACAATTTGTTACTTGATTTTGTTGATGGCCACTGTATCTCTCTTTTGTAATAGTACATGAATTCCTCTACAGCAAATACAGACTCAGTAGAGTTACCTCAACCTTCCTGAAGAACTCTTTCTGACAAAAAAAAAGTCTATATTTTGATAAAGGAATCCAGAAGCTTCCAAATAAAATAGAAACAAATCTGCCGTAAGATCCACTTATATCCGTTTTGCATATCTGCCCCAAACTCTGTCAACACACCCATTATGTGTTGCAGCATTGGCTACAGCAAAAAGTTACAAAATCAATCCACGCATTCATAGAAAAAAAGTTGTATTTAAACATAGAATGGAATTGTTATTTGCTAAAATATGGATACACTGGAAGTCATCTTACTGAGTGAAATGAGCTAGGCTAAAAAGAGACAAATACTTCATGTTTATTCTCATTTGTGGACTCTAGATTTTTATAGGTATATAAAAGCATATATATGTGTATGTGATGTGAATGTGTATGTGTGTGTGTGTGTGCGTGCATGTGCATATATATAGTCCATAGTTGAGAATGAGGGAATGAAGGAAAAAAGTAAGAGGAAAGTGGAAGGAAAGAAGGAAAGAAACTGTACAGGTGTACAGGAGTAGATATGCTCAAAATGCATAATGTACAAAGATATTATGAAACCCCGTGTATGCACCATGCTTGTTTTTGAAGTTGTGGAAACGTTTTTCCTTTACTTGTTTTTCTATTGAGCTGTCATTTGCTCATCAATGCATGGGCATTTTCTGATAGTCTGTTAAGCAGTGCTTTGGCATTTCTATTTTAGAAGGCTATATTCCAGTTTTTCACAACCCTTTGCACTATGTTTTGCCCTGGTAATTTGATTTTGTACATAGTGGTAAAGATCTGGTATGAGAAATTTTACACGGAAAAACTTTGATAAAAATTTTAACACCCCTCCCCCATAACTAAGAGGAAGTTAGAGTGTCATAGCCGTAACTATGAAGAAAACGCACGTCTTGAAACAGGGCAGTCACAGTACTGTGAGAGAGACGGTAAATCAGAGCCAGTGCAGCTTTGTGGTGTTTTAGGATGGAGTCCGTCTGTGACATGAATTCTTATGTAATACTTGACATTTAATCTGACAAGCATGGCAGTTCACTGGAAACATAGCCACTGCCAATATCAGGATTAACGTCTTCTTCAACTTAGACAAAAGTTCATTCGTAATTTTTCAAATGTTGTCCTTAGACATTCTCTTTCCTTCCCTTTTCTAATTATGTAGCAGAGCCTGGAGAAGTTTGGTCATTCAACAGGTACCACACAGAGTAATCAGTAAGAATTAGACAATTTCTCTATCATGAGGGTATATTAGGGGGCCAGAGGATAAAACTGGATCTTCAGGGAAATGTAATTGTTGTAGAACAGTAGTTAATATTTATGTAACATAAAAACTGTACTCTTAAATATTTTACAGGGATCAATGCAGCTAACATATTCCAAAACTTTTTAAAATTTCTAATAAACAATAATGGACTATAGTTTATGAACAGTCTCTGCATTTAACTTACAGCTGATGTAATTGAGCCAAAGATGCAAAATTTAGCTCAATATCTTATTTTTGTGAGTGGAAATAATTCATAGAAACACAGAGTCTGACTTTAGAGTCTAGATATTTAAATAGCTGTATAAAATAATTAAGACACATAACCATCAACCCAGTTTCAAGAATTTTCCATTCTCATTCAAGAACAAATTCACAGTCAACATTTAATCATGTTTAGGTTAATACAAATTGAATACTATGCACAAATTCACCTTAGGTCTATATGCATGACTATACTAATTAGTTTACACTACTATAGCTAAAATAGCTCATAGAAACAACAGAGAAAGATTTATTCCACAGTCTATCATAAGGAAGAGGGCGTGGAAGAGGGGCTTATTCCATGGTGATGATAGCTGTTCACAGTATAGAAGATTAGGAAACAGACGTGGCTCTGTAGCCAGGAGCCTGTCTATAAAGTTCAAGTGGACATTCCTAGTGACTTACCACTGCAAAAAGTGCCCCACACCCTAAAGAATCCACAATATCCTAGCATAGTGCTACCAGTAGAGAAATAGTCATTCACTATATGAGTTCCTGTGAGACTTTTCATATTAAAACTACATTTTTTCCCCACTGTCCCTCAAAGCCTCCTGCCCATCTCATATGGTAAAGTAAATTTAGTTAAGCTTTGATTCTCCAAATCACAACACAACATCTCTTCTGAGATGTCAAGCAATGTTTGAATTGTTAGCTATCTAATATCAAAAAAGAAAGTTAACTTCCAATATAGAATGTCACAGTAAACATGTCTATTCCAAAATGCTGGGCTACGAGAATAGCAAGAAAAGACCAAAACACAGCTGAGCAAACACAGAATCCTATAGCATCTCCTACATTCAGCGTCTGAGATACATGGTGGTATGATCTGAGCTCCAGGGCACTTAGGCTGTTCTGCGACTGCTGCCTGCAACACTCCTGGTACCTCACCAGAGTTGGATTCACAGTTACTTGCAGCGTTTAGTGCTTGTTCAACAATAGCATTTTTAGGCTTGTTTCTTCCTCCATATTGAAGAGTTGGGATTTAGACATAGTATATAAAAATACTTTATGAAATTATTTTCAGTTTAAAACATACTTTACTATATTCTGAAAGGATCTGATATATCTGCTCTTTTACAAATGTATTGTCCATTTATAAATAAAGACATCTATGCTTTAATCCACTAGAAAAAACTAAGGACTCTTTAACAAACAGGCTCACTGATAGATACATATAGGTGTTAAGAGATAGGCTAAACCTAGAAGTTCAACCCAGTTCTAGTCAGATGCTCCTTACAAAATTCCAAGAATAAAAAAATTCTTGCTTTTGAACGTGAAAACAAACAAATGGTATGCACAGTATTCTGGTACATAACAGTTTTACTTAGCTATATACAGTTGCGCAGTGGTGCACCATTGTATCCCCATCCTCTGCTCAAGCCATCTAGTTTATTGTTTTCCCATTCTGTCTGCACAACAAATGTTTTCCAACATGTCCAAGCCAATTCCTCTCCTGAGATGTGCTAGTCTCATGTACTTAATTGTTAATTGGGAGACTAACTTATTAATGGTTCTCTTTCAAGTTATTGGGATTTCAATTTCTTCTATTCTGAAGCAGAGTTATGAACAGTCATTTCAATGTACATAAAATCAGTTGAAACAGTGTGTGCTTCATGAAGGAAAGAGTGGTAGGCACTCTCTTGGCCATTAAGCCTGATGTCTAACTGAATCATTTTTCAGTCTCCTGGCCACAAGTGAAGGTCCAGGGCAACAGAACAGGCATATTCTATGCTCACAATGAGAAAGGTTAAAACACGATTCATCTCACTGCAAAATCGGTTTCTCTCTGGTACCAGAAGGCAAGTAGAGGCTCCATCTTCATGCACTAATAATAGGCTCCTGCTACCTTGATTTTTCTGCAGTTGTAGACTAATAAGCTAAGGAAGACCCTTTCTCCCATAAGTTGTTTTTGTCAAGATATTTTGTCATAGCATCAGAAAAGGAAATTGAGACAGTAGGAGATTTAAGTACTCTACTTTAACCAATAGACCAGTTATCTAAACACAATGTAAACAGAAAAATATTGTAGTTTAATGATATCATAGATAAAATGTATCTAACAGATAACTGCAGAATATTGCATGAAAATACTACAGAATATGTATTTTCTTTAAATGTCCATGAAAGTGGTTCTAATATGGAACACTTACTGTGAGACAAAGCAAATACCAACAATTATAGGAATATTAAATGACTCCATATGTTTTTATCACATGGACTAACGCTTGAGATCAGTAACAAAGAAAGTACAGAAGTTACACAACCTCATGGAGATTAAATGCCACTCTATTGAACAAGGTTGTGCCATGGAGAAATACAAGAAAGAAAATTTAAAAATTCCTAAACTAAATGAAAATGAAATCCCAATATATCAATGTCCCTGATATACAATGAAAGCAATTCTAAAAAAACAATTAATACCTTTAAGAGCTTATATTAAAAAGTCACATAGAACTATAAAAAAGGCTTAATGGTCCATCATAAGAGAAAGAAGAATAAAAGTAGTGTACATGCATAAATAATTAAAACAGTGCCAGAGGTTAATAAAATGAAAACAATAACAAAGCTGATTCAAAAATCAATAAAATTAAGAATTGGTCCTTTTAAAAGATAAATAAATTAGTAAATTCCTAGCAAAATTGACCAAAAGCTAAAGAGAAGATCTGAATTAATAAAATTATAGATAAAAGGGGGATAAAATAATGTATTTCAAAGTAATTCAGAAAATCATAGTGACATCCTTAAAAAACCTAAATTCCATGAAAGTTAAAGACCATTTCTTCATGTATCTGACTCACCAAATTTTAATTTAGATTACATTATAATTTAAACAGACCCAAAACAAGCAAAGCGATTGAAGTAGTAATTTAAAATTCGCAAACCTTTAAAGAATTCCAAACAATGTCTCTCAAGTTATTGTGTAATAGTAGTGGAAAAAACACCCTCAAACTACTTTTATGAAGTACACATTACTCAGCTGCCAAGCCAAAATAAAGATAAAATGTGAAACCTGAACTAGAGACCTTTGTTCATGATTACTGGGATCCTGTCCCAGATGAGGGGGTGTAGAAATTCTCAAGACAGTACTTGCAAACTGAATTCATAAACACAAAAAACTGATCATATACCAAGACACAGATAGCTTAATTCCAGAGGTCAAGTTTTGTTTAAGTTATGAAAATATATGCAACAAATCAGATAAGTGGATTTAAATTTAGATATCACATGGTCATTGCAATAGGTGGAGAAATAAATACCTTTGACAAAATCCAAAATTATTTTGTGATAAAAGCCCTGTGTAGAGTACGATGGAGCAAAGAGATCTCAACATAAAAGCTAAAGCTGACAAACTCATGGTGAACACCATGCTAAAATGGATAAAATAGTAAAGGTATCTCATAAAAGTGAGGAACAAAGTGGTAGTCCTTTTTCTCAACTGCATTCAATAGTTCTCATAGTCCTAGCTAGAATAGTATGAAAACAGAAGGAAATAAAAAGGATACAAAGAGGAAAAGAAGCAAAATTACCTTCATTCATAGAAGATGTAATTCTATACTTAGGAGAGCCTAAGACTGTACCATAAAACTAAAACCAATCAATGCTGTCATTGAAGTGGCAGGATGCAAAAGTAATGTGCAAATATCAGCAGTCTGTCTGTATACAAATAACAACATTTTGAGAGAGAAATAAGGGGAACAAACTCATTCACAATAACTTCCGGAAACATAATACCTTGTAGTAAACCTAGCCACAAAAGTGAAGGATCTTTACAAGAACCCTTTAACAAAGAAATCAATGAAGGCATTTGAACACAGGCCATGCCATGCTCGTAGGTTGAGAAACTAGTATTGTGAAAATAAACTTCCTAGGAAAAGCAATTTAGATAGTGAGCATAGTCCCTGTCTAAACTAACACAGTGTTCTCAACAGCAATGAGGAAAATAGTATAAAGGCCATATAGGAACATAAAAGAATCCGGGTAAACAGAGAAATACTGAGAAAAATCAATAAGAGAATATAAAGTAGTAATTCCAAGTTGAGAGAGATGGCTTCATTGTTAAGAACATTAACTGGTCTTGCAGAAGAGCCAGGCTCAGTTTCCTGCTGCCATTTCTAGGAGATCTGATGCCCTCTTCTGGCCTCTGAGGACAATTCAAGTATGTGGTGCACTCACATGAAGTCAAAAACACAAACTAAGAACAAATAAATAAATAGATGGATAGATGATAGATAGATAGATAGATAGATAGATAGATAGATAGATAGACAGATAGACAGACAGATAGATTATATAGATGGTAGATAAATGTTTGAAGCATAGTTGTACCATCATGGGACTGGTACAAAATAGACACATGATCTATGGCTGTGATAGATAGGGCCACAGATAAGAGTCCATGATTCAAATACTTGACAAAGATGCCAACATCATATGATGAAGAAAAGAGAGTTTATTCAACAAATGGTGCTTAGAAAACTGAATGTTTTTATGCAGAAGATCAAAACTAGATCCTTATCTCTCACTCTTCATATGAGTCAAGTCCAACTTGATTAAAGTGTTCAATATAAAGCCTGAACTATAAGAAATATTCGGGCATGCCCAGTAAGTATGGGCATTTCTTAACATAGCTGTAGGTGTTCAGGAAATAAAGCCAACAAGAAACTAATGATATATCAGAAAACTGAAAAGTGTCCGAGAAAACAAGGAAATGATGAATCCAGTGAAGATGCAGATAATGAAAGAAAAAATTACATGTTACCACCAGCCATCAGGACTCAGGTCCCCTGAGCCACATGTACACTTTCTGTGTATGCACTAGGTTGACTTACAAAGGGAATTCCTCCCATCCCTTGGTCCCTTCTTCCCTTGTGTATCTCCAGAGACTGTCTCTGTATTTCCTTCCCTAATAAACCTCTCATGTGGAAAAAAAATCCCACTCTACACCTGACACAGCATAAATATCTAGAAAAATAAGGTAAAGAAGACAACCCAATCATATGGGCCAGAGAGCTTAAGGGAGTGTTCACCTAATCTGAGCCTGCTGAGCGCTGGCATTGTTTTGGTGTTTTGATGATCTTTATTTCTTTTTCACATCATTTTACCTTTATACAGCACCACCTTATTCTCTCCCTTGTTATTTCCCTTCTGCCTGCTGTGTCCCCTTCTAATTTTTGTCTCTTTCCCTTACAATAATAGCCAGTGACTCTACTGACTAGCTTTCCATTTGCACCCACAGTCACTAATATTCTAGTGAGCGTACTAATATCCATGCCCTTTACTCTCAAGAATGTATTGCCATAGGGTTGAGTTTCATGGGCTTTACCATGTCTACTTTAGCATGTCCACTGTTGTCTTTGTTCAGTTCAGCTTCATACAGTCATGTTGGTGAGAATTTATGGATGTGGCTCTGACACTCCTAGGAGACATAATCTCACAGCTCAAAAATTAAAAAAATTGGTAAAAATCCAATGATGCTGATGCTCAATAAAATGCTGATACTCAAGAAGCTACTATATTTAGTTGACTATTCCTATATTTTCATAGTGGGCCAAACCAAATACTGATGGTATTTGCTTCTAAAAGTGATGGTCAAGCCAGGTGCCCTGAAATTGTGACCTGCAGAACTAGTTATCAAAATAGATTTCTAGATAAGTGAAAAGAAATTATAATTCAACCCTAGTATAATTTAGTCCCATTGAACATTGCATATTCATACACTAGTCAAAACAAAAAAACAAAAACAGAATTAAAGCACTGGATTAATCACAAATGCAAATATCAGTTCACTTAGACACAGACACACACACACACACACACACACACAGAGAGAGAGAGAGAGAGAGAGAGAGAGAGAGAGAGAGACATAGAGAGACATAGAGAGACAGAGAGAGACAGAGAGAGAGACAGAGAGACAGAGAGAACCAAGACAATATGGTAGCATGACCTCTCAAAAATTACACTTTCCATAAAAATGGCCTTCAATGAGAGTGAGTTAGAGAAAACCAAGGCAAGCAATTCAAAAGAATGGTCAGAAGAATGTGCCATAAGAACTGGGCAGATAGTTCACTGGGTCGATGGCTTTTCTTACTGTTGTGAGGACCTGCCTATGAATCCCCAGAATCCGAGTAGTGTCACAAACTGTAGCATCTGCCTATAATCCTCGTGGCTTCTGCAAGCCTATGGGAGGTGGAAAAAGAATAAACTCAGAAAGTTCATCAGCCAGCTATCACAGTGTACACTGCTATAAAAAGTGAAGACCCTGGTCTGAAACACAATGGAAGGTAAGGACTGACATCATAACCTATCCTCTGATGCCTTGGTAACACATCCTGCTTAGAATTGATCACACTTACGATATGATATTTGATTTCTCATTAGATAAATTGAAAGCAACGATTTTTCTTAATAAAATGTCACCCAAAGCACAGAACAAAAACACTCATATTCTCTCATATGGAGTGACATTCACACATGTCTCATTAATATACCTTGAGACATTAAAAAAAAAGTGTGGAGAGCTCTGAGTGTGAAAGTGTATTGTTTGACATGGGCACAGCCATATAAAGGACTGCAAAGCCTCAGACCCATGTGAAAATGACAGCGCCTTCCCTCCCAGTTCAAGTGCAGTTGTTGACAGTGCATGCAGAAAATGTCCTCCATAGCCTTCTCCCCTGGATGTTAACAGATGTGAAAACTGATGTCCTCCAAAAAAAAAAAAAAATGTTGCTACTGATGTTAGCTAAACATGTCTCCTTGTTGAGCTGTACATATGACCCATTCTCCTTGTTTATCTCTGGGCAACAACCCTGCTAACCTGTTAAACTGGGTATAATAAACATGTTGGTGTTCCTAAGGGTTGAAGCTTCTCTGTGAAAGAGATGGAGGCCACCCTACCTCAGCCTTTCTGCCGATGTGCTTGTCTTTTCTTCATTCCCTCACTTCCTCAGGTCAAGTCTCCAAGGCCACATAAGGCTGAAGCAAAGGACTTGTGTACAGAAGGGTCAGAAATGAGGTCTAGCACAGCCCTCACTGGCCCAACAGTTCTTGACTCTGATGTTTATGCCAACTTAGCATCTTAAGTTCTCAGCATCTCTAAATAGTGCCACAGGCTAGGGACAAAATATTCAAACAATTCAACATTCAGGTCATACCAATGTTATTGTGTGACTGTCTAAAGTAGCATAGTTTGATTTAATTGGTACAATAGACTATAAGATTAGGGAACAGGGTCACTACTGCTTATATAAAAATTAAGCTCTTGTTCAAATATGAGAGGACTGCACTTAGGTCATCTGTGTACTCAGATCTGTATCTGCCTCTAACTCTATTGAAAGATTAGAAGATACTATGTACAGAAGTCAATAGTGATGTTGCCCCAATTATGGCATTCTGAGCAAAGAAAAATGAAACTTCTGTCACAAGCCGAGGCTTGGTTTCAATGACGTCAGTGACATGATTTCTTTGAGAGACTAACAATATGTTCCCTACAGGAGAATGCTGTCATTTTGTGCTATGGACTTTATTCTTTCTCATCCCCAAAGACTTCATTAATATTTCAATGATAAAAGAAAATCTGGAGTATGTAGCCAGGTACTTGAACTGAAAATGAAATCCTGATGCATCTCCTACCGTTATAATGAACAATTTATACTGAACAATTGTCCTACTTCTATTAAACTACAGACTCATAAACATGGGTGCTTTTCCTGTCATGCTGCAAAATCAGTCTGCTGCAAATCACACTTATTCACGTAATTACCACTAGATTATTTCAGCAGCAATAAAATGGGGCCGGGGGAAATTGTAAGGCTATTTCTGGAGGAGTCACAGTTTGATTGTTCTAGAAATCTCATGCTCCTCTCTAGCGTAGTAGAAATCAAGAAACACAATCTCATGTTGAGCTTTTATGTTAATATTTAGGCAGAATACAAACAGAATAAGAATTTTCCTACAATAGCATAATGCATTGTTGTTTTAAATGAAAATCACAAACATTTTATTTTACCGATAAGGACTTGGGAGCCAGGTGATGAGATGAAAACCTGCTTGCTCAGAGACAGAGAAAACACCCTGCTGAACTTCCTACACAGCTCACATCCTGATGGAAAAGGCTCAAAGGACTCACTAGTTCAGCTGACAGCCCAGAATGAAAAGGTGAAAAATCCCAAGGCCAAAGCCAAAAGTCCAAGGAGTTGAAGAGCTCAAAAGTGAAGGATTCCAAGAACTAGAAGCCAATGATCGCCTTCTACTTCCACACACTGTCTTGAATACCCCTCAACTCAAAGTCTCACCTATTCTTTATTCCTTGTCATCAGGTTTCTTGTTCTGTCTCTTTACAAGGGTTAACTTTATTAAATCCTGGGTACAGAAAGTTCCTGGATTGAAGGTGTATGTTAGGGCTCAACTGCACCAAACAAAAGACAGGTTTTTACTGTTCACAATCTCAGGGATCACAATGGGAAATCTGCAACATTTCCTTCATTTTGTCTAAATAAAAATATTTTCTCTAACAACAATAAACTGTTACTATTTGGTAAAAAAAAGTATTCATAATTTCTAATCCATTAGTATTTGGCAACCTTGGAGAAAATATTCTATAATCTATCCTATCTTGGTGAGTCCAAAGTTCTATACCCAAATCGTTTTGTATCAAAATTTGCATTGCTGGTCAAAGCCCATCTTTAGACCTAAAATATCTTCTGAAATCCTAAACAATTTAAGCTTAATTATAAAACGATAACTATTTAGTATTGAACCCCATTAGAGAACTGAAGAGGATAAGTATTATCTGAATAAACAGGGAGTGCAGAGCTAGCAGCTTCCAAAACTATAGCAATGACAGATACTTCTGGCTGCCTGGACAGTCATCCAAGTTATCTCTATAATATCAGAGCTACATCTCTTGCCTTCTAGGTCAGAATATCTGACTGACATTACTGTGAGGCAGGCATTATGAAGGACTTGGCTACCTTGTCCTTGAAAAGTTTGGCAGTCAATTTTCCTGCCTCTACTTTGTCTAGTATTCTGTCTGTAGTAGAAGCAAGGGCAATTCTTTCCCAGTGGCTTGCTTGACACAATGAGGACATCACCTACAGGTGAATTTTTTTTGATGATCATATCTTCTTCAAAGCCAAAGGGGGTACTGCTAAGAACTGACATGTCTCATTGTCAATGAATTCTCAAATTAATAGGACATCTTTAAATACCATATTATACACATCTTTGAGGTTTGTGAAGACCATCTGTCTATCTCTAGTTTATCTGAATTACTAGTTTCCAGCTATATACTGACTAACTTAGAACACTAGTACTTAACAAAACCACAAGTTTGATTGACTATTAGTTCACTGTTTCATTGACGATTCAAGTTTCATTGACTATTAGTCTTAATTATTCTAAACAGTTTGTGATAATAGCTTTCAAAAGGACTAGAACACACATTGCACTTTTAAGAATGACATAGGTACAAGACCTTAAAGAAAGTTGATATATAGCATGCTGTAACTAAAAATATAACCTTAATTTTATATAAATATAAGGATCTATAACAATGTAACCAATTACAACCTTAATTTTGTATCAATATACAAAATTTATAAGTAGATTCCGTGATCTACCCTATTTTTTGCTTTTGTTCTTATATATTTCTATAGCCCCTTTTTGTCTAAATAAAAAGGAAAAATAGTACCTCAAATACAGTAAGACTGTTTACAAAAATGAAGCAGTTTTCGCTAAGCTTTCCACAATGTCCAGTTTGTGTATGTTTGGCAGTCTTAGGATTAACTATTTTTTACTTCAAAGTTCTGTAAGATGTTCATCACATGAACTTAGCAATAATTTGTATGTTAACCTCCTGAAGTGGGCAATCTGGATTTTGGCCAATACTTTTGAGAAAGGATCATGACATCTGTCCTGTGTCCACCAAACCTTCTATTTTTGACACCATTCATTTGTACCATTAATTTTGGTCTCTGATAATTAGCCATTGTTTGTTAGAACACATGTCTTCCAGTACTCCCAAATGGACCTGTTCTTTCTACTGGAGCAGCTTTGCCCTTGATAAGGAAACAATAACATCTGATTAATTTTATCCCCTACATTAATTTGCATTTCCTTCTTTATATATGCCATGATTTTAATTTCTTCTTTACAGTCCCCATCTATAATACTGGGATACACAATAAAGACTTGAGAAGTTAACCCACCTCTTCCCAAGATTATTCTTATAGTCCCTGAAGGTAAAGGAGCATAAGCACCAGTGCTTGTTTTATAACATTCAACCTGTGGGGATAGTGTGAAAGATTTATCTGAGGCCACATCCAAAGCTGAGCTGCCTTCAGAACATGCATTGAATCACTGATACTTAATCTTTGTTTTTCTGCAAGTTTGCTACATCCTGGCTGACCAGAGCCTTGAGCTAATAGTCCCCTTCTTTTGTTTACCTCATATATCTCTCTTGAATTGACAATCCCTGGACCAATGTTTTTCCTTCCCACAGTGGTTACAGTACCCTGGTAGTCTTGTCATATCATCACCATCATGGCCAGAAGCTCTTTGTTCTCTTCTACCATTTACTCCAAAGTTAGTGCACCTGTTATTTTGAGGTCTGCAACTATTAACCTTATAGTTTCTTTGTAAATGATCAATTTTATCCCAATTAAAGCACTGGGTGTTTTGATATCTGAGACCTCTAGCTATAACTTGCCCTATAATATTGTTTTTGGTGTTCTGGAGAGTTTCTATTAACTGTTTCTCTTACTCATTCATCTACTGGGCTCCTCGTGCTTTTAATGATCTAATTGCCCTCTTACATTCAGTATTTGCAATATCATATACCATAATCAGTTTCAATGCCTGTATGGTCTCAGGATTTGGTATGGCTCTATCTAGAGTTGAACCCAATGTTTGTAAGAATTCTGTAAAAGCTTCTCTAGGGCCTTGAAATACCTTAACAAATGAAGTGGTTGTTTTTACCAGACTCCTCAACCATGTCACAAGCTCTTAAGGCTGAAACATGACATTGTTCAATTACTACATCATCAGATCAAGTTTGGTCTCTTAAGTCAGCATAACACCTTTCACCAAGCAATTGATCTTTGACAATATTTACCACCCCCCATCATATTTTGCTGTTTTATTCTCATGGCTTCATTTCTCCACCATGAAAACCAGTGTTACTGTTGAGCAGCTTCTAACACTGCTTCCAATCTTGGGGAATAAGTTTATATTGCATAGCCCAGTTATTTAACATTTGTTTAACATAAGCTGAATGCATTTCATACTGTATGATAGCCTCGTAAAAATGCCAGCTCATCATTAGCCTCACCAACATCATTAGCAGGGATATGTTGCACAGAGTCTGGGAAAGCTGATGGTGTCTGCATAGCCCTAGAGTTTCTCTATCAGAGCACTTGTCTCCAAAGCCCTTTTGGCCTGTCTGCTTCCTTGTTCCTCTAGAATCTGTACAGCCTCTCTGGCTTCCTATTTTTCTCCACCCCCTTCTGCCTGCTGGTCCTCTGATAACCTGGCTGATGGAACAGGGCGGGGCAGGGCAGCAATTGTGGGAAACACTGGTTTTCAGTTACGAGGTGTTTTTCTTTTAACAAAAGCAGTTTTTGTTTTCTAAATGTTTCAACCTCTACCCACAAAATCTCTAGTTGTACAGCCAATTCTGCAATCCTTTCCAGAATGATAAAATTTACTGACTTTTGTGGTTTTTTTTTTTTATATTATCGGTTTTTCTTCCAATCTTCTAAAAAAAAAAATGTAATACAGGAAAAAGACCAAGAAAAAACTAAAAATTGCCTCTGTGTATAAATCAGGAATGAACTTTGCAACAGCAGATGCCATTTTGCTGACACCCTGAAAGAGCATTGAAATATCCTCATAATCTTTATCTTCCTCCACAACATTAGAAGTGAAGTTACCCATTATGCCCAAGGCACACTGGGCTCCACTGTAGGCTATGCTTTTTCCAAGCCTACTTTATTTGGGGTTCTTTACGTGCTTAGATATCCTTTCTCATCCACCTGCCCTGGACAGGAGAGAAAGGAGGTTTATGGGAACAGGAGAAGTAGACCTTGTTGAATTTAGTTCCCTTAGCATGGTCAGCAGGATTTCAGCAGACCAGCCATTCCAGCAAAGTTGTTGCTGGACCCTAGAACAGCAGCCAGAGGCTTGAAGTCTGGAGCAGTTCCCTTTAGGAGCATCTTGAAGTGGATCAATGAACAGCCAAACAATACCAAGACCAAAAAGCCCCAGCCTCCTGTTGTGGGATCACACACACACACACACACACACACACACACACACACACACACATATATATATATATATATATATATATATATATATATATATATATATATATCTCCTCTCAGAGTCTCTACTAAGATGTGTTTCAGCTGACAAAAACCAAGCCACCCCACCCCCAAAGTGGTTTGACTTCTAAGTGGATAAATATCACATGTTCTCTCACAAGTCTATTCCCATACTTGGGATCAAAACAAAAACATGTTTACCTCCACTACATACAAGAAACATACCTAAGTATAATAAAGGCTATATACAGCAAGATGATAGACAACATCAAATTAAATGGAGAGAAATTTAAAACAATTCCACTAAAATCATGGACTAGATAAGGCTGCCCACTCTTTCTATATCTCTTCAAAATAGTACTTGAAGTTCTAGTTAGAGCAATAAGACAATAAAAGGAGATCAAGGGGACCCATATCAGATAGGAAGAAGTAAAGATATTGTTATTTATAGATAATATGATAGCATACATAAGTGACTTCCAAAATTCCACTATAGAACTCTTACAGCTGATAAATACCTTTAGCAAAGTGACCCAATGCAAGATTAATTGAAAAGCATTAGTAGCTCTGGGGTTGAAGACCAGATAGTGTAGCTTTATAATTAAGCTTAGTTGTTTAGGGGTTAAGAAGTTTTTAGGCATAGATAGATGTTATAAGTTGATAGAGATATGATTTGATAGACATTGATTTACATTCAGAAATTTCGACTCACCAAGATAGGAAAGATGTTTTCTTCAAGGTTGCCAAATTCAAAACGCCAAAACATTATGAATGTAACATTTTTAAAATCCCTGATTATTTCATGGTTCTTCTTGCTGTATGTAGTTTATTGTATTTATGTGTAATAATATAAATGTATATGTAAAAAAGAAAAACAATAAAAAATGTTTAAAAATCAGTTGCTCTTCTGTATACAAATGACAAATGGGCTGAGGAAGAAATTAGGAAAACTATACCATTCACAATAGCCACAAATAATATAAAGTATCTTGGTGTTACTCTAACCAAATGAGTGAAAGACTTGTATGTAAAAAAAAAAAAAACTTCAAGTCTCTGAAGAAAAAAATTGAAGAAGATAGCAGAGTATGGAAATATCTCCTATGCTCATGTGTCAGGAGGTACAACATAGTAAAAATGGCCATCTTACCAAAAGCAATCTACAGATTCAATTCAATCCCTATGAAAATATGTACAAAATTCTTTACAGACATTAAAAGATCAATTTTCAACTTTATATGGAAAAACAAACAAACAAACAAACAAAAAGGCAGTGTAGCTAAAGCAATTCTGTACAATAAAAAATATGCCAGAGGAATTTCTATCCCTGATCTCAAGCTGTACTATAGAGCAACAGTAGTTAAAACATCATGGTACTGACATAGAAATAGGTGGGCTGATCAATGGAATTGAATCAAAGACCTAGAAATAAACCCACACACCTATTGACATGATTTTTGACAAAGAAGCCAAATCGATAATATGGAAAAAAAATAGCATCTTCAACAAACGATGCTGATCTGGCTGGATGTCTAGGTGTAGAATAATGCAAATAGATCCTTATTTATCACCATCCACAAAACTAGAGTCCATATGGATTAAAGACATCAACATAATACCAGACACACTAAATCTGTTAGAAGAAAATGTGGGGTAGAGCCTTAAACTCTGGCACAAGAGACAGCTTCCTGAACAGAACACTAAGAGCTGAGGCTCTAAGATCAACAATTAATAAATGGGACCTCATGAAACTGAACAGCTTCTTGTAAGGCAAAGGACATTGTGGCAGTAATACTGGGAAAAGATATTCACCAACCTGATATCTGACCTAAGGCTAATGTTGGCTCTCATTCCTTATCGATTTTATTTATTATGGGTTTATTAAACACATGCGCCTCCCTTACAACCTAAGTAGGAGGGAAAGAAGATTAAGGAGAATAAGAATGAAACCTTCTGGGTATCAGTTCCATGGGACAATTCTCCTGGAGTACTTCTCAGGAGTCTAGCAGATCATCTGTCTGACAGAAGAAGCCTCACTGTCAACGGACTGAACTTGGAGGTCTCCACTGAGATTGCTGACACCAGTGTTGAAACTCCCTGGGCAGGAATGTCCAACCTCCCACACCCGTTTCCTCCTCCCCTAGATGGTCATTTTTGCAATACAATGCCCTGTCTGGAATGAAGGCCCCTCTCTTGTGCCTTGGGTTGATACTTTCTTCTCTGAGTCTATCTCAGATGTTTATCAGTTTGCAGAGACAAAGTTTCAATGGGGTACCATCCCTAGACTGCTTTCACCTTGGGCCCAGACTAAGGCAAGATTATATTCTCTTCACAGGCTAATATTCAGAATATACAAAGAACTCAAGAAATGAAACACCACCAAACCAAATTATCCAATTAAGAAAAATAGTGTATAGAGCTAAACAGAGAATTCTCAACAGAGGAATATAGAATGGCTGAGAAACACTTAGAGAAAAGCTTAATGTCCTTAGTTTTGAGGGAAATGCAAATCAAAGCAACTCTGAGATACATCTTTTTTTTTTTTTTTTAGCAATTTTTATTATATTTCTTTTTTCTACACAAACATGTATAACTGTTTGGCCTATAAATATCTATGTATGTCATACACATACCTGGTGCCCTTGTAAGCCACAAGAGGGCAATGGAAACCTAGGGACTGGGGTTGTGGTTGGATATAAGCCACCATGTGGCTGGTGGAAAACTGAAACTCAGTTCTCAGCAAGAGCAACAAGTATTACTAAATGCTAAGACATCTTTCCAGCCAACCATATTTAAAGTAGAAATTAACATGGAAGTATCATGAATGTAATTACTCAGTAACGGTTTGGGCTTCTAGCCATCAAGAAGAAATGTGCATAGCTAACCAAACCAATTCTGGTAGTTCTCTGCCACCTTGGTGTTTGCTGCCTTCATAGGCATAAGGTTATTGTGTAATTTAAATGCTGATTTCTGCACTCCCCATATCTGGCTGCAGTCTTTGGTATGAGAATTTTCTGTCTCAACTTTGTATAAACATGCTCCCCAATTGTCCCCTGGTATGCCAATAAGCAGCTTACAGATAATTACTGATCAGGGGACAGAATAGGGTTGTCTTCCTGGCAACCTGGGAGAAGGAGTTAGAGGGACAAGTGGAGGATTCAGCCACAGGAGAGGTCTAGGCCACACAGACAGAAGGAGATGGAGCGATGGAGCAGGAAAGCCAGAAAGCCCAAACATCTCTGGGAGGAAGCCAGATTAGCTTAGAAGGTTAAGAATAGAGTAATAACAGCTCAGCTATTGTGTTTTGAAGCTTACTAATATGATAGAGTCTCAATTATTTGTGTGATACACAGGTTAAGAGGGAAACTGAAAAGGTCTTGAGTGCATGGTATTGTTTGTGGAGACTCTTCAATTACTCAATTTTATGATTTAGAATTTTTTGGTATTCCTTCAGTCTTGACTTTGGTTTGTGGCCCTGCTTCTAATTTGTCTTGAGAAAATCTAGAACTATTTAAAAAAAATACCTGTTATTGTGAAATCTCAGTTGAATAATTTGCTAAGTGACTGATTTTGACAGAAAAATTAAGATCTAGTTTAGCAATGCCCACTCACCTTGTATCTTGAAGTTCTGATGTCAGCAATGACACACCTTGGCCCACTCTTCAGTATCAGCTGATATTGAGGCCGGTAGCTACTTAGAGCATACTTCCATTCACCAGCCAGGATGGGGCCCCAGTAACCTTAAACACTCATGCGATTTACATATTTCTATGTGGTAACAACCACACCAGGAGGGACTGCAGTTAAAGACATCCTCTTTCCGAGAAAAGCCATGGAGACAAGAAACCTGTAGCGACAAAATTGGTACCTTATGTCCATCCTCCCCACAGTCCTTCTTCACTTTGCAAAACTTTTTTTTTAAAAACCTGAAACAAAAAGGCAGGTGTCAACCTGCCATCAAGACCCCTCCCCTTGTGCAGTGCTGGTGACGGCTTAACTGAATCACAGCACCTTTGCACAGCTCTCTGGAGCTCCCCTTCCTACTGCAGCTCACACGTTTCTCTCTCTTTGAAACAAATGTGTTGTCTGAGCGGTTCATTCATCAAAGATGTAAAGCAGAAACCTGGAGTTGGCTTCTGATTTGGGGAGCTATGGTGACTCATCTTTGCCCCAATGCCAAGGCTTCCTCAGGAAAGTGTCACCTCTCTCCAGTGGAGTCTGTGTGACAAATACTATACAGGCCTGAGACTAAGACCCCCAAAGAGGGGAGAGTCTCCTGGATTGGGGTTGATATTCCTGACAGTAGAAATCTGATTGCAGTTTTTTCCTTCTCTTGTTGCCGGGAGCTATTTTCTACCCTCTATCCTATTTCTTATAGCTTCCTTTCTTAAAGCTTCACTCCCAGTTCAGGACCTTTTTTACACAGGAATGCAGCCAGGGACCATTTAAGCTTAAAGTTCACCGTCAAGCTCTGCTGGTCTTCTCCACTTATCAAAGAGACATAGCTAAGAATAAGCCATTTGGTACTACCTTGTGACATTTACCAAAAAACAGAGTGTTTTAAAAAACTATCTTGATTCCAGTAACCTCACCACTAGGTGCTGGGCAAAATAATTAGCAAGAGAACGCTGAGCTTTGATGAGGAATGCCCATTACTTAGAATGATGACATCTTTTACTGTGCATTTGAAGTTATAATTCAAATTATGACAACATCATCTGTACCTGTACCATGTATTCTTGATTACTCACTGACTCTTTTGAACCTCCACCACGGAAACTGTAACCACAACAACTCCCCCACCCCCGCTTCAGAAGAAAAAAAATGTATATAACCATAGACTGCTTGCTTGAAAAATACACTCAGATGCAAAACTTTCTCGTGAGTTTTGTCTGTGTTTGTCAACGCCTTATCTTTGTCCACCAATGCTTCAAGACACCCATTCTCAAGGACCTGTCCCCAACTGAGCTGGTCCGTGGCAAGGAAGCACTCAAAAGAACACACATGTCTTTATATGAGAAGAACTCAACTGACTGAGGCATCAGCAGCCATTGTGTACTGTCATTGTGAAATACAAATTTAGAAGGCTAAAATGCAAAAGCATTTTATCTATCTTTAATCTATCATGTACACATTTTAAAATAAATAATATATAATTAAAATGTTTCATATTTACACTTTTATAGAAGAATATAACATGCTTTTATAATGTTGATTTTCTTATGATTCCCCTTTATTGCCATGATCCTTTTGTATTAAAGTCTTCCCCATCACCAATCACTCTATCATGTACATTTTTTCTAAATTAGACACACACACACACACACACGAAAGTCTGTCTCTCTTAATGTGCATCATTCATTGAACATGTTAGAAATATGTAATTTTGCTCTTGGTTTCTGAATGATATGGTCACCAATAAATAAATATGCATGTGTTTATATATATAAATATATATATAAAGCACTTACACAAACATGGGCAATCAATATAAGGTATTATTGATTAATTTCATAGGGAGGCTGATTCTATAACAAGACAGTTCTGAACAGTGGTGTGACAAACACAGGTATTCAGATCTCTCCATTTTATGTAATCCTTTTCAGGATATCGTTAGAAGCGAAATAGCTATGTAATCTGAAATTTCTAATTTAGTTCATTTCAATAGTGATTGGATTAATTTGTAACTCACCAATAGTGTACAATGTGCTACTATATATTTTATATTTCTTTTTACTTGTTTTGATTTTATTCTTTAGAATAGTTATTCCAAAAGGATAAAATGAAAACTTGATGTCCTGGTTTTCATTTATCTCATAGTCATGCATGATAATTATTTTTCATACGAGTAATGTGAGCTTTACATGATCATTTAGAAAAGCATGTTCAGTACATTCCTTATGTATTGACTGAATTATTACCTTCTTTTGTGCTTAATTTTGACTTCTTGATATATATTGGGTATTAATCCCTTGTCACATAGATAACTAACAGAGTTTTCTCAATGCACTATAAACTACCTTTTGTTCATAAAATTGTTTTATTCATTGTGAAGAATTTTTTAAAATCTTATGCAAAAGTTCATATGTTAGTTCCTGCTATTATTTCATAACTCATTGAATCTTGTTAGGAAAACCATAGCTAACACATATCTTGCAGAGGACCAGTATTCAGGTCAGGATAACTACATGATGGCTCACAACCATCCATAAATCCAGTTCAAAAGGATTCAGGCGTATTCTGAACTCTGCGGGTTCTTGACACCCTGTAATACACACACATACACTAAGGCACACAAAGACACATAGGATTAATTAAATAATTATTTGTGAAGCAAACAAAAATTCTCTTCTTAATGTAGAAAGGGAACCATTCAATAGATATAATTTATAAGATGAACTAAACATTTTATTAATGCTCATACTTTCAGGACAAATGCACATAGTTTAGCAAAGTAATTCAATGGCACAAAATCAAAGCTGATTCAAAATGAAAAGAAAATCAAGGACTTCTCCATACTGTGGAAACCAATAGACTCTCATAAGAACATAAAAATACATAGAAAACGAAATAAACTTCAGGTTGACTGATCTTTACTGATGAATGTAACAATTTCACTGAACACTTCCTTGGGAGCATTTAAACCTATCACAAAATCCAAATGACTGTACTCATCAATCTTCTTATGACAAATGAGATTGGAGATATTGGCTTCCAAGTTTTTAACGTCTATTGGATTTGCAAGAATATCTTGTCCACCACTCCACATGGCAGTTGGAACCATCATATTCTTTACTTTATACAATGGAGGTGTAGGCTAAATAAAATGGAGAACAGTGATATTTTGGTTAATGGCCTGTCACATTGTAAGTTGTAAGTTGACTTTTTTATTAAATGAAAATAGTAATTACTATTATTTTATAGTAAGTCATGAAACCTTAGCTTTCTAAGACAAAAATAGATTTAGGGTCAACTTTTTTTGTGTGTGTTTTTTTGAGACAGGGTCTCTCTGTGTGTAGCCCTGGCTGTTCTGGACTCACTTTGTAGACCAGCCTGGCCTTGAACTCACAGAAATCCACCTGCCTCTGCCTCCCCAGTGCTGGCATTAAAGGCACGCACTAACGGTCAACCTTTAAGTCATATAAACTGAATGATATCCCAAAACAAAAGTTCTCTGAATCTTATGTTCTTTACATGTAAAGTTATGTAGTAATAGTTGATAAATCAAAGACATCTGTGAAATTTAAATGATAGGATATTTAGAAATAGACACTGTGTAATATTGTATAGAGAAATATTTTCTAAGTTTTGAAGCCACCATCTGGTATATCGCTGTCAGGTTCCTTGGAAGGGTAAACAGAGTCCATGCTTTTTAAAGAAGAACTTAACTCTTTCATACACTTCCCAAAGGGAGGACTTATTCCCATTCGTACAAGGAAACGTACCTGACTGTAGTGCAGCATATTCAGAGCTGAACTTCCCCAGTCATAAGCTTGGAATACTCCTGTTCTAATTGCCTGAATGATGGAAGCAGAACATTACAAAGCTTTCCCATAGAAAGAGAGCTAGGCATGGTGACGCTTTACTAAATGTTTTTTCAGTGTGACTATGGATTCAGATTCAAGGAGGCTGTATGAATTATACATTAGAAGTGTATTACCTGATGCTGGATTAATGGAGACTAATGCATCTATACCAGTATTTCACATCAGACAGATACAGATTAAAATGATTGAGAAAACTAATAACAAAAGTACATTTCATAGGCATTTTACTCCTACTTAATTGTGATAGCTCAATGTCACATGTAGGAAAACCATAAAAATTGAAAATCTAGCTATTGTTATAATGCGAAAAGTGATAATTATTTTCAAGTCATCTTTAGAAGCAAATTTGTTACAATGTGAGCATTTATTCAATTTAATTTTAATGATGTAAAGTACAATTCCACATGTAAATAATTACCAACAAGAAATTAATGGGGCATGAGGAGATATCTCAGACAGCAAAATGCTGGGTCGAATTCAGCTCTCAGATCCTATGTTTATAAGGTAGGGCATCATGGTGTGTATTTGTAATCCATGATCAAGAGAACAAAAATAGATAGATCACTGTGTTCCTTTAGCTAGGCCGACTGGGTTACGAGGCAAGTTCTGCACAAATGTGAGACAGTGGCTCGGATAAGAGGTAAACAATGCCTAAAAACAGGGCCCGAGTTTGTTCTCTGTCTTCCCTTGTGATAATGCACTTGCACATTCATGTGCACCAGCAAACACACAGCCATACATATACATATGTGCCCACACACATATACGCTACTAAAATTACCAAACATCTAAAATTATTTGACCCCCAAATTAAAAAGGCATGCAATATTATTTTCCTGGATACATAAAGTCTTTCATTTCCACAATTTCATAACACTTAGTTGATATCAATACATATTTCAAAGTGACATTTGCATTAAAATTCGATATATAATAAAATAGCAATTATTTGTGTAAAATTTACTTTGTATAAACTATTTCCAATGGCTCCCAACACTTTGCTACAGATTTGTGTTGATAAACCAATTGTTTTGGATTTGTAAAAAAATAAGAAGAAGAAATAAGGCTTCAAATCAGTCTAACTTTCAGACACAAGTACTCAGACTTTCTTCAGAAAGTTTATTCTTGGAATGAAGAGCTATGATAAACAGATTTCACTAGTCAGATATAATTAAATGAGCCTCTATCAGAATGTGATATTATTCTCTAAATATTACCTGTCAATGGGACAAAAAAACTCATTACAGTCAGTATAGAGAAAACCAAGGGATACTTCTTACCCATAAAATTAAATATTAAATATCTCAAAACAAGCAAGAAAAATAATGAGTGGGCATGCACTTTAGGAATCAGTGTGGGTGTCTTAGTTGCCATTCGGGAGCCGTTTTATTAATATGCAGAGAGAAAAAATTCAATAGATGCCTGTTTCTCTAGGGTACCTAGAATTCCTATATTTCACCAGCCCCTGAAGCTTGCTAAAATTGACTTTATTTTTATATAAAATATCTTGACTACAAAGAAAATAGAGAATTGCCAAGCATCATTGGATGAGATTTTGAGCAGGAAAAGGTGAGGAAGCACAGACAAATTTTACCTGAGAATAATGAAGCAGGTTTTGGACTGAAGTTCCTAAAGGAGCCTGTCCTGCATATACATCAAGACGACTCTGGAAGAGAAGAAAACATAATTAATATCTTTCTGAAAACATGAAAGAGTAAAATACTATCTGAAAAGTGTGCTACTTCTATGACTTAAATCTTTACACATTCAACTTAAAATATTTTTGTATCTCATATGATAGTATTTGGTGGAAATATTTTTTCTGGGAAAAAAGTCTAAAACTGGATAACGAGTGATTATTAATACAAGTTTTATTTAAAAAGAATGCATTAAAGTAAAAAATTAATACTCATTTTTTGTATAATATTCATATATACATTCATATATAATATAATTTTAGACATCCTCCTATTTGTAACTTTAGAAATCACATGTAAATTATTAGACTTTATCCCATAAATTATTCATATTATGTAGCTTACGATTTTCTATTATTTTTAAAAATATTTTATTAATTTATTCATATTATATCTCAATTGTTCGCAAATCCCTTGTATCCTCACATTCCTCCCTTCCTCCCACTGATGCTGGTTTTCTATTCTTAAAGGTCGTATCTGGGTGCAAGGGGAAGTGGATGGACCTGGGAAAACCATAATCAGAATATATTATATTAAAAAACTATTTTAAATAAAAAAGATAAAGCATTCTATATAATTTAAAAGACAGTCCTCAGTTTTAATGTTCACCTATGAAGAAGATGACAGCAATAAAACCCAACTATTTGAAAACAAAAATCACGCATACCTCATTTAAATTTTGGGGGTTATATCCAACTAGCAAAGTAAGTAAATTATTACACACTGTTCCAATGGTCTCACGCTGGCACAAAAACTGTGCAAAATATCTAACATCTGAATTGGAAAATATGTCTTTTTCACCAAAGACAATCTGCAAATGACATGAATAAATAGCAGTTAGAATATGGAGAATACAAAACAGTAACAGAAGGTCACAAGATATGCATTAATACCAGAATTTATGACACTAGCATACACAATCTACAAGAAATATCTACAAACAAAACAAAAAAACAAGAACCCAAACAAACCTCTTCAAAGTAAATGAATGGATTCAAGGGATAAAAGGCATTAAATTAATACATGAAGAGTCCTAAAAGGTATATATATATATAACAAAATAAATAAAACTTACATTATTTACAAATATTGCCACTTATATAATTGAAAAAAAAAAAAACCCAAATCCTAAGTGTTTTGTATATGTAGGTGTAGGTGTGTACTCGTGAGTACTGCTGCCATGGAGATCAGAGTGAGGCATGCCCTTGGAGCTGGAGTTGCAGGCAGCTGTGAGCTGTCTGGTGTGGGTTCCAGGAACCAAACAGGGTTCTCTGGAAGAACTGTAAGTGCTCTTAACCATCTAGCCATCTCCACAGTCCCTGCAGTCTTATGTAAACAGCACTGAGTAAATAAGAAAGTATTATAATGTCCCTGGAGAGGAGGCTAAAGAGTAAGACCTAGGAAATAGACGTAAAGAAATAATTACCGAAAATCTTCTCACAAAAATTTTAAATTAAAGATTTATTTTACATCCCAGTCGTAATCTCCTCTGTTCTACCCCCATCCCCTCTCTCCCTGCTTCCCCCACTTTCACTCCCCTACTCCCAAGAGAAAGGGAATCCCCCCTCATCCACCTCAGCATATCAAGTTGCACCAGGATTGAGGGGATCCCCTTCCCCTGTGGCCCATCAAGGAAGCCCAGCCAAGGAAAAGCAACAAAAAAGCAGGCAGCAGAGTCCATGTCAGAGGCAGCCCCCCACTTCCTTCACTAGGGCAACAACCTGATAACCATTCTGATGGGTGTAAGATGAAATCTCAGGGTCATTTTGATTTGCATTTTCCTGATGTCTAAAGACATTGAGCATTTCTTTAAGTGCTTCTTGTCCATTCGTTATTCTTGTGCTGAGTTCTCTGTTTAGTTCCATACACCATTTTTAACTGGATTACTTTGTTTGGTGGTGTTTAATTTCTTGAGTTCTTTATGTATTTTGGATATTATCCCTTTGTCAGATGTAGGGTTGGTGAAGATCTTTCCCAATCTGTAGGCTGCCATTTTGTTCTATTCGTAATGTCATTTGCCTTACAGAGGCTTTTCAGTTTCATGAAGTCCCATTTATTAATTGCTGATCTTAGAGCCTGATTGGTTGATGTTCTGTTCAGAATATTGTCCTGTGTGCCAATAGGTTCAAGGTTCTTCCCCACTTTCTTTATAATAGATTTAGTGTTCTGGTTTTATTTTGATGTCTTTGATCCTGTTATTTTGATGTTGTTGGTTGTAGTGTGTGTATGTCTATGTGTGCTTCTCTTCCTTTGGTTTTGTTGAGGTGGGTGTTAATTTCCTCTGTTTTCCTGGATGCAATTAGCTTCCTTGGGTTAGAGCTTCCTAGCAGCATCTTTTGTAGGAATGGATTTTTGGATTGGTACTGTTTAAATTTGTTTTTGTTGTAGAATATCTTGTTTTCTTCCTCTAGAGTGATTAAAAGTTTTGCTGGGTGTAGTAATCAGGGCTTTCATCTGTTGTCTCTTGGTGTCTGTAAGATATCTGCCCGGGCCCTCTGGCTTTTAGAACTACAGACATAAGCATCGCCAACAAAATACTAGAGAAGAGAGAGTCTCAGGTGAAGAAGACCCAACTGAAGAAATGTATACATCAGTCAAAGAAAATGTTAAACCTAAAAAGTTCCTGACACAAACATCCAAGAAATCTGGGATATTATTAAAAGACCAAACTTATGAATAATATGAATAGAAGAAGGACAAGACTCTCATCTCCAAGACCCAGGAAATACTTTCAACAAATCATAGAATAAAACTTACCCAACTTAAAGAAAGAGGTGTCTATAAAGTTACAAGAAGCTTACAGAACACCAAATAGATTTGACCAGAAAATCCTCCGGACACATAATAATTAAAACACTGTATGTACAGAACAAAGCAAGAATATTAAAAGCTTCAAGGGAAAAAGGTCAAGTCACATATAAAGGCAGACTTATCAGAATCACACTTGAGTTTTCACTAGAAAAGCTTTTGAAGAACATCTTAAGTTGTAGTGCCAGCTGGTGTTGCTGCCAATGTGCGGCCCAGATGGTCCAGGTGTTGGCACTGCAGGTGCCCTCTACACCCAGCTGCACATGGACCAAGTGTTGGTGTGGGAGTTTTCTGGACAGAGGTCTTGAGTTATGTCCTCTCCAGAAAGCCAACTACACCTGTGCACAGATAAGAGGAAGCTGACTCTCTCCTCTTTCCAGAAACACTCATAATAATCCTATTGGGTAGAAAATGTGTAATTATTCTGGCTCCAGGTGGTCACTTCAAAAGACAGGCACCCAGGATATATCCTGGGGCTGGCCCTTTTATGATGGAGAGGCTTTAAAAATCCCCACTGAGGGTCCCCAATGAGAGCTGGCTTGTTCCCTCTTCCCTTTTCTTTGTCCCTTTGCCATCAAGCCTGTCTCTGTTCTCATAAACTTCTCTTTGTTTTCTATTTGTCAGCTTACCTCTGAGGCTCATTTCTAGATTAATGAATGAGACTCTGTACATGAATTAAAACTTAGTTTTTGTCTCTCTGTTGCTTTATTTTAGGTCAAGCGCCTTGGCATTCTGGTCCTCTTTTAAGTTTTGCTCTCTTACCCCTGTTGGAAGAGACACACCCTGCCCAGGGAGCTGCAGACTCCAGGAGTCTCAATCCAGCTAAGTGCTAGGTTACTCTGTGCTTTCTCAAGTCAGGGGATTGAACCTCACTTGAGAGGATGCAGAAACAGAGAGCTCCCTCCCAGCAGAGGAGGGTGAGAACCTTGGCTCCTTCCACCCGAAAACAGGCAGGTGGCCACATCCACCTCTGTTTAATTTTTAGCCCTCTGTATGACTGGTCTGTGGGACAAAGCCTTCCTCAGCTGGTTTCCTGAGAGTTCAGAGGAGCAAAGGCTGAGGGAAAACTCCACTACTAGATTCTACGACTGAGCTCCCTGCCAATAGAATGCACATGTTGGCATTGCAGGTGCCCTCCACACCCAGCTCCAGATGGACCAAGTGTTGCCACTGCAGGTGCCCACCACACCCAGTTTCAGATGGACCAAGTGTAGGCACTGAAGGTGCCCACCACACCCAGCTCCAGATGGACCAAGTGTTGACACTGCAGGTGCCCACCACACCCAGCTCCAGATGGACCAAGTATTGGCATTGCAGGTGCCCTCCACACCCAGCTCCAGATGGACCAAGTGTAGCCACTGCAGGTGCCCACCACACCCAGCTTAGAAACTTTTAAAGCTTTATCTAATCAAACTGTCTTCCCAAGGAACATTAAGGTACATAGACTCAAGCCTAAGTATCATAAACCATGTACACCAAGGCACATAATAACTATATTGCTCAACATAAAGGAGAAAATATAAGTACTTAGAAAGCCAGACAAAGACAGAGGAAATGTTGTGACAGTGGATCCAGAGTTCTCCTGAGAAACAAAAGAACAAGGAAAAGAAGTGGAGCAACATCTTTAATCTGCCCATGATATTTCAAAACCTCTTTTATCCATGAAATGAATACCATTGACACACACAGGTAGAAAAAAGACTCTTTACTAATGAGTGAGCCAAGGCAATCCATTACCAGCAATGTAAGAGAGGTCAAATCCATTTCTGTTATCTGTAGGAAAATGGCCATGGATGGAAATAAAATCACTACATTAAAATAGAAAACAATATACAAAAATGCACAGAAGTGGTTTGTTTTCACAGTTTAATGTATTTTAAAACCTAAAGTTTGTTTAAAGGGAAATAATGATGTTGGAAATATTGGTCAATGTAAAAGACATATTAGCACAAGCTCTAATGATGGAGAAATTTTAAGACAGACTTAAAATATTATAATTATGTAGTAATTATTATTTGCATAGAAGCCATGCTGGCTACAAAACTTTGATTAGCTTCCTCAAACAAAAGAAAATTAAGCGATACTTGGTCACAACAAAAAAGCACCTAAAACAAAACTTTAATTGGTACTAAGTAAAATAGAAAATATAGAACACAAAACAGAATGTTCAAATATAAATACTTAGTTTTATATTCAATCAATAGCATTTTAAATGTAAATATTCTAAATATAATGATCTGATCAAATATGGTTAAGTAGGTTTATATTTATATTTTAAAAGGTCTACCTGTGCTTTTAAAAAGGAAACTACTTTCTGAATTTTGCAACTAGGTTAATTATTAGGAAGGAAACTTTGCAATTTAAAATGATATATAGCTGTGTTAAATCTTTTCTGCAATGTAACTCTCAGAACACAGTTGTCAGAGGCTAATTGGATTGTATCATAAAGGGTCACTTCATTGAGAGTACATACAAATTCTAAGTGTTTAAATACTAAGTGTTTTTGTTCACTTAAGAAAGCTTTACAGTTCCTGAAGTAACAATTGATTAACTTCCAGGAGGGAACTTAAAGATCTAGTGACATGCCAAAAATAAAGTTCTCCTCTCTTAATAATCAATAGAACAGATAGAAGTCCCTACAAAGACCTGATGATAGCCAGCCATTGCGAACAACATAACACAGGTGTCATTAGAGCACACCAGTGTCAGCAGAATGCATTTTCAACACACATTCTTTTAAATGACTAAAGAACATTTACATAGGTAGGTATCCAGAGCTGCAAAACACTTCTCAATGAATGTAAACCGATCTAGACATGAAAACCATATTCTTGAACTAAAGGAAATGAAAGTAGAAATTCATACCAGACATATGTCAAAACTTCCATGAGCATGAAATACTTTAAAGTTGCCAACAGACCAGGAAAAAATACCAAGCAGAAGCTGAAGTGTTTTATACTCAAATTTAGATCAAAACTGCCTGATGAACCTAAGGCTGCAGAAAGAAAGGTACACCCCAGCATCAGGCAGCTCACATTCTCTAGCTTCAGAGGATCTGATGCCCTCTTCTGACCACCACAGGGTACTGCACTAATGGTGCAAACACACATATACTCATAATTTAAAAATAAATCTAAAAAAAAAAAAAAAAAAAAAAAAAAACCCAAAGCTACACTCCCTACAGAGTCCAAGCTACCCTTGAACACAAAACAACATCGTGACACAGCCCTTGAGTTCTAAAGTGGCAGGGTGATAGATAGCTTCTGACAGTGTTTTGTGTCTCTTATAGAATCTTAGGGGAAATAGTATCATAGCAATGTCATTTAGACAGATGAAATAGGCCCGTTGTTTGAAAACAAATTTCCTAATCTCATGCAGTCACAGACTGCATCAAAATATTTATGCTTAGACAGATAGAAAGAAAGAGAGAAAGAAAGAAAGAAAGAGAATAAACAAAGTTGGCATATTACACTACATAAAATATTTCAATAAAAATATCAGACAATAGGAAAATAAATGGATAAAAAAAAATAAATAAAAGAAACCCCTAATTAACTGAAACATGAAAAGACAAAGCTATTTCTGGTATCATGCTGTATATATTACAAACCTTGGTCATAGTTGGTTCCATGTATTCAATTAAGCGAAAGAGCCCTGATACATATTTAAGAGTTGCAACTGGACCCAGTGCAAAATTTATTTTGATCTTCTGAGCCAATTGTGGATTTGTTGCAAATGCCCCAAAGGCTGAAAGAAAATAAGATTATAGTTAATTTACTAGTATTCTTTTGTATGTTATTTTATTTTTATGTGTATGGACGTTTTGACTCCATGTATGTCTGTGCACCAAATATGAGCTTGGTGCCAGGGAAGGCCAAGCTGTAACAGGGGATCATTTGTAATGGGAGTTGCAGACAGTAGTGAGATGCTGCGTAGGTACTGAGAGTTGAATCTAGGTCTTCCCCTGTGTGTTTAACCCTGAGTCATCACTCCAGTTCCTAGTGTTCTTCCTTGATTTAAACGCCCATGTCATTTGGGTGGTTTACCACTATGATGAAATCTGTGTTCTTTCTCATATATTTCCCAACTATCTCTGGCTATTCCCTTCTAAAACACCTCATGATGAATTTTCTTTATTTCACTCATTATGAGTACGTTGGGGGTGCTTAGACTGACATCCAGCGACTCCTAGGGCTTTTTAAAATAAACACCAATTTGATAAATAAACCTTCCCTGAACTTAGTTACTGAGTTCTGTTTCTGTCCTAGTTTGGTTTTATTTTGTGATAAAACACTGGTTAACACCAACTTGGGGAGGAAAGGGTTTACTATTTTTTACAGGTTAGAGCCCACTATCAAGGAAAGCCAGGGAAGGTTCCCAAGGGAGGGACTGAAGCAGGGTCACAGGGAGACATGCTACTTCCTGGCTTGCTCCTAGGGCTGGCTCAGCTGCCTTTTTCATAGAGTCCAGGCTCAACTGCAAAGGAATGGCACTACCCCCTAGTGGGATGGACCTCTACCATCAATTACCAATCAAGAAAAAATCCCATAGAGAGATCTGAAGGCCAATCCAAGCAGGGAAGTTCTTTAATTAAATCCCCTCTTCTGGAATATGCCTAGGTTTGCATCAAGTTGACAAAAACTAAGCAGCACGGTTACACAGTTGGAATTCTGAGTGTTGTGTAGCCGGTAGACTTTTGAAAAAACATTTTTTTCTTGGGTGATCACCCTGACTATGGTTAGTATGTATTAAGGATTTGCACACAATCTTCACACTTTCAACAATTGCTTGTGGTCCTTGAATAGTTTGATTTCCAAAAGTGTGTCTGTAAGTTCAGGTTAAGCTTGATATTTTTTGGCATAAAATCTTCCCTGAAAGTGGAGAAGATGTCCCTCGTGTGCCACATGACAATTTCTGTGGCCTTCTGTTTGCTCCTTACGTCAATGCCCTGATGTGTGTGTGAGTATATTTCTATGTGTTTATGTGTGCATGTTTGTATGTGTGTGTGTGTGAGTCCACATGTATATAACCACATTTAATGACTATCAATATAAAAGTCTTAAGATTTAAAGAATGTAATAGTATTTCAGGCTGCAAAATATACAATGACTTCTAGATATTCATCCTGTTGTGGCCAAGGATTGACAGCTACACATCTCTCTGCTTTCCTCTTTACTGTCTACATGACTATCCAATGAAATTTCTGGACACATTATTCCATTTTTTTGTGGTGTTGTGTCATTAAGGGTGCTTTTTAATTTCAGCAGCATTTGTGATGCACACTAACATTTTTCCTTGGCAGAATTCCAAGGGGGAATGAACTGATTTACTTACACACATTAGTAAGCACCTTGAATAAAAATTAACATCCCACAAAGCATTTCCAAGAATGATGGTCATAAAAGAAAACAAATGATCCCAAATGTATGAGGGTCTGTACTTTCCTTTGTACATATTTATTCTGAGCTTTGGGAAAATCTTATTTCTTTAGTGAACAATATATACTGTAAGTAACAAGCAGCGGATTTTCTTTCGATAGTAACAACACCACATGTTTAAACAAGCAATGTATAATTTAATTAGGAGTGTTTTTTGGATAGTCAGGTGTGTTGGGAGCATTTACTGTTTTTGTGATATTCAGAATAAAAATGATCTAGCCCCAGGCCAATCCAGAAAAAATACTAAGCAAGTAAAGCTTTGTGGAAACGCATTGAGCCCTCAGAATTTAATTACTCAGAGTCCAAATTAATAGAAAAAAAATTTCCTAAACAGTACCTACACATCAATTTTCCACTAAAAGTCAGCATAAGACCATTGAAACAAATGCTAACTTAGTCTTGGAAACTCGAGTTGCAGGGAATCCTATATATGGGACACATATCTATTATTTAAATGTGGTATGCATTTGGAATGATGATGTTGAAAAAGTAGATAAAGAAGAATATCAATTATGCTTATTGATAAATTGAAAAAATTAGCCAGTTGCTGTTGCTGAGATCTGTACTCTCAGCACTCAGGAAGCTAAGGCAGAGGGGTTCTGAGGTTAAGGCTCTCCTGGGCTGCATATCAAAGCCCTCCACTAAACAACAACAACAACAAAAAAGAAGCTTGTATGTTTATTACTTAAGCAAAATCTTCTCACACCTGGACCATTGGCTAGTCTAAATCTTTCTAAATACTGAGGTAAGGTCATTTCCAAAATAGAAAACCATTTCCAGGAGAATCTGTGTGAGCTTTAAGATGAAAATATCCAATGATCACATCTTAGTCTCCCAACATACCTATAAGGGCACCCTGGGAATGGCCAACGTAGTAAACTTGTTTCTGTCCTGTTTTGTTCACAATGAAGTCAATGGTGGCAGGAAGATCGTATTTTATGTGTTCATCATAACTGTGTGAAACAAAACAAACATAGTGGGTTAATTGTTTATTAATAATTACAATTTATTCCATATATATTAAAACATGAACTTAAGGAGTCTTTCACCTGAGTAATGAGACTGCAGCAATCAAATACCTCTAGTCTGTTATTTACAGTTACCCTTATAGAAAGATCATCTCATTCAATGCCCGCAGAAACCTTGACATGATCCTATGTTTGCATGCCTTCCATGCATGCAACTAAGTGACAGACTAAGTTTCAAAGCATGTTTGCACTGATTTGTACCAAATGGTTACATTCAGAAATTTTTACATGAGAAATACATATGCATTTTGTATCTTCACTTTATTTCAGCAGTTATTTCCTGAATTAAATGTATTCGCATTTTTTATTAGTTGTGAAATATAAGTATATAATATCTATTTCCCTCTTAATTACAAATCTAAACTAAAAACAAAATTCTAAGTAACTGTTGTCTATCAGTCTCTTAAAATAGTGTTCCATAATAGAGACGTTTTTATAAATGCTTTCAGTAGAGCATAATACATTTATGACGACATGAAGAGGTTCAATACAGTTTTAGGGAAAATAAATATAAACACTACTACTCCTTACCTAAAAGCCCAGAATTCTCTAGAATCTGGGTCTAGGTACACATGTTTCCTAGCATAGATATTGCCTCTGTTGTTTCCCAGCCACATGTCGAAACCAGCATCTGCCAGAAAAAAGCCTAGGCTGCCCCTGGGAGGGTTCAGAATCCAAATAGAAGCTGAGAGAGTCAATCCATGCTGCAAGCATACTACTGGCTTTGGAACTGAAAAAACAAAGAGAGAAAAATCCTTGTCTCTTTAATCTTTTTTTAAGCATACAAAAAACGGGGCTCATTGTGACATTTTATAAATAGGTAATGTACTTTTAGCCCTTGTGTATTCTTTTTTTTATTATTATTAATTTATTCTTGTTACATCTCAATGTTTATCCCATCCCTTGTATCCTCCCATTCCTCCCTCCCCCCCCCCTCCATTTTCCCATTACTCCCCTCCCCTATGACTCTTCCTGAGTGGGATTACCTCCCCCTGTATATGCTCATAGGGTATCAAGTCTCTTCTTGGCAACCTGCTGTCCTTCCTCTGAGTGCCACCAGGTCTCCCCCTCCAGGGGACATGGTCAAATGTGAGGCACCAGAGTACGTGAGAAAGTCATACCACACTCTCCACTCAACTGTGGAGAATATTCTGACCATTGGCTAGATCTTGACTATCAGCTCTTTGACACCTTATCCATTCTCTGGGAAATATTTAATAACATGAATTTGAGTCACCACTCTACAGTGGTATGCACAAAAGAAGTGCTAGAGGGTCATTGCAATTATGTTACATCTGCTAACAGATCTCTGTATTCTTTAGAGTAACATGATCATTTCACCTGTAGGGTCTCATTTTATTCTTCTTTCTACACTTTGGATAAATACAAATTTCCTAATTGAAAGTTTTTAACTTTTAAAATATATGAGTTAGATTCTCTTCTAGTTCAAACTTGTGAAAAGCAAAATATAACATACATATAGAAATGTTCTGACATACAAAGATTCATGTGTAGACAATTTGACAAATAACTGAAGCAAGAACAAAACCCTGAACGTCAACATGATCTTTGTAGTCTTATTTCTGATGGACACACGAGTGTGGTGTTTTTATCAGGAAAGGTATGAATTCTTGCAGCAGTAACTAAAGCGTTCTTCACAGTCAGTGTGCCTGAAAGTTCTAGGCCTTTCTCAGCGGTCTCTGAGCTCCTGCCTTCTATGTAAGGCTTAATTTATGAAGTAGTTTTGTTTCCTCTTGATATCATGGCCACCAACATAGGCCACATGTCCATCCCTCAGCTTGGCATATCTTGTATCTGATACTTGGATACCTTTGGATATCACAGAGGTCTGAGTACTCTTACTATGGTTAATTGAAGAGAAGGGTTCTGCATAGAGTGAATTTGACTGAAGATATTAATAGCGGCAATGTTTTTTTCCTCACTCCTATCTTACCTAAATTGTTAGACTCGTTCTTTCCATGTGGAATTCTGAAAATAGGGAGGATGTAACCATCTTCAGTCACCACCTCATGTTCTTCGTAAGCATAACCCCAGTAAGAAATTATCTCACCCTACATGGAGAAGAGAGAACACATAGACTTTCATTAATTTGTTCATCTATGCACTTTTTAAAAAGTCTCAGAGCATGAATTATTTATAGAGCAAGGCAAGAAGCCATATGTAAAGAGACCCTTCATATTATAATAAGCATGACAATTAGTAAATGAGGAGTAAATTACTAGTGACAAAATCATTGAAACTGCATTCATTAATACTGAGATTTACTTACAATATTCATATTGGCTTCAGGATTTCTGGGTTTGGGCTTGAATAAACAAAGTATACTTCCAAATATATGGATAAGATACACCGTTCTCAGTAGCCACCACATGTTAAACCTGCTGGGAAGTAGTTGACATCAAGATACAGTCAATGTCTTAGAGTAAACTCAGGTTATTGGATGCACATTATTTTCACACATCCCCTTCCTTACAGTTTGTCATATCTTCTAATAAGATTCTTAACAATAACTTTACACATCTCAAAGGTTTAAATTAAAATTACGTTGACCTGCTATTCATAAAAGCCACACATTTCTCCTCTTACCTTTCATCAAAATGTAAATAAACTTATGCCATTGTGGTTGTTGCAAAACCTTCATAGAAAGTTTTCAGTGAGTTGGCTTAAATGACTAAGATTAATGTTCTGCTTCTTCATCCAGAACTGTTAGATAACTTAACCAATGCCTGTTACAACTTAACAAGAGAGTAAGACGAGAGAACAATAAGAGGAAAACAGTGCAGGGATTAGAGAGAAAGGCACAGTGACCATTCTCCTGAAACTGGTACTTCTGAGAACAGGGAGACTTTGTTTTTTTCAATACTGACTGGCTGGCATTTTGCTTATTCTGAAACACCGCACTGACGCTTTTAGAGTGTATAAAATACATATGATTTCAGAAGCACAAATCCTGGTAACAAAAAGGTAGACTCTTTGCAATTTCTCCTTGCCAGCTTCTATATAGTTCCTTATTAAATCATCATTCTGTAAACAATAATGTAAAGTCACACATTTCACATTTTTAAAAATTAAATTAACTCCTCCATAGAAAAGAGAGCCCAGTGACAATGTATTCACACACTGAGTGTACTGAGTATTTTCAGCCCTGAAACAAATACAATTTGGAATATTCTCTCCTTTTCTGCTATATAAAACTACTAATATTGACATCACCAAGGAGAATAGAAGAAGAAAGATACATTTTTTAAAATAAATTTCTATTTTTGATTCAATAGATTAAAGATATTTACTGTCTTTAAGGTAGACCCTTTACTTATGAATATATTCATTGTGAATTGAAGTCAGTAAGGCTTAAAATCCCAAAGCACATACTCACTGCCACCTAATGTGAAGCTTTCAGGTTTCTAGAGTGTAAAGGAGATTATAATTATCTTTTTCTTTAGTATTCCAATAAATATTTGTGTGAATGTGATTTTTGGATGACCTTTCCTTAAAATGTGTTTGCTACTTTTGTAGTTAATTCTGGGTTTTGGCCAAGTACCAAATCAAATATTATGTATACTCTCAAGATGGACATGGTTCTAAAACATCCTCAAAGCATCAGGAGTTCTGTGAGGTGACCTTTGGTAAAAGTCTTCTTCCCCACATCCTGCTTCCCTGAGTGATCCTTATTGTAGCTGTCATGAATGCTCTCCTTATTTTTTGTTTTATGTGGAAGAATCAGAACTGATTAAGACATATCTTTGTTGCAACCATAAAGATGATCCCCTGGTATATTTAGAAAGTTTTTTTGGTAAACAATTTTATCAAAAATATTTGAAGTTTGTGGTAGATAGAGGTATAAAGTGACTGATAACAAGCCTTGCAAATGGTAACAAAGCCAAATTTTAAGTCAGTTCTTTTTTATGACGAACTAAGTGCAAAAGGCTCTTGAAATCTGGTAACTATTTTCAAAATTATGAATGGCAAAGTGTTAGTAGCCATTATACATGAAAACACCCATGAATTCATTAGTAATAAACACAACTCAAAGGGCAAAACCCCTAACAACTAGCAGAGCAAAGCCTTATGAAAATACCAACAAATACATAATTACTTGTAATATAAACTGACATAACCTCTTATGTCATGTCATAATGGCATTATCCACTAAAAATAAGATAGAAGACTTTTTCCCTAATACATTTCTACTCCTGTGTTCCTCAAAAGGGATCCACACACATATGCACAATGGACGTATGTGCTTCTCTTTGAATGTGATCTGTGTCCCAAACGTCCATTGTGCTGGAAATTTGGTCTCTTGAACTGCACTGAAAACTTTGTGGAATCTGTAAGAGATGACCCCTAGGAGGAGGAGAACACCCTTACAGGGGATGCCAGCACTGCACCAATTAATTCTCAAAAAATAAAATCAAGTCTAGTTGGAAAATACTTTTTTTTTTTTTTCACAAGAATGCATGTTATTTAAAATAATGCAGTTAAAGCCTGGCTCATACCCAACTTGTGCTTCCTGGCTTACCTTGAGGTCTCTTCTACAGAAATGCCTTCTTTATTTTTGCCACCTGGCATCATGCAGTCATTCATGGCAGTATGCTGGGGACCATTGCAGAGCCACTCCTCATCTGTGGTGGACAGTAGAAAATACTGGTTTGGTAGCAAGGTAAAATGGGAAAACTGTAGAATAGAACAGTTTGAGAGTCCAGAAATCATTCTGTAGTAGACCTTACAGTTGTAGGACAGTGTTCTTTTTTAAAATTTTTTTATTTTAATTTTATTAATTTATTCAGATTACAACTCAATTGTTATCCCATCACTTGTATCCTCCCATTACTCCCTCCCTCCTGCCTTCACTCTATTCCCCTCCCCTAGGTCTATGACCGAGGAGGACCTCCTCCCACACTATATGGTCATAGCATATCAAGTCTCATCTTGGTTTCCTGCTTATTCTTTCTTTGAGTGCCACCATACCTCTGCACCAAGGGGAGGTGGTCAAATATGGAGCATCAGCGTGCATGTCAAAGTCAGTTCCTGCTCTCCACATAACTGTGGAGAATGTCCTATCCATTGGGTAGATCAGAGTAGGGGGTCAATGTTCACTATTGTATTGTCCTTGGTTAGCGCAATAGTTTGAGCAGAACCCCCTGGGCCCCAATCCACCCATCACAATGTGAGAATGTTCTTGATCTAGACAGTGCAGCTAAAGAAGGTTGGAACCATGGAAGGAGTTTCAGAACATATGCCTTGGGTTTTCGGTAGAAGATATTTTTAAAACTTTAAAAAAAGAGAGAGAGAGAGAGAGACATGAGAACAAAAGCTGCATAACTGAAGCACAGGAAGAGTCACAGAAAAAGCTCTCTTTTCTCTTTTTTAAAATTTATTTGTTCAGTTTCCAATCTGATGTTGGCACCCTCCCTCTGGCCCCCCCCAGTTCTACTCTCCCTTTCTCGTACTCATCCCTCCTACTCCTCAGAAAAGGGGAGCTCCACCAACACCAACCCACCCCAGTACATCAAGCACATCAGGACTGAGTACATCCTCTTCCATTGAGCTCAGACAAGACAGCCCCACCAGAAGGAAATGCTAAGCTGTCCGTTGGTACATATGTGCATAGGGCCTAGGTCCAGTCCATGCATTGTCCTTGGCTGGTACTTCAGTCTCAGCAGACCCCTCTGGGCCCTGGTTAGTTGGCTCTGTTGGTCTTCTTGTGGAGCTCCTGTCACCTCCAGGTTCTTTTCTCCTTCCCCCAACGTTTCCAAAAGACACCCTATGCATCTCCCAGTGTTTGGCTGTGAGTCTCAGCAACTGTTTTGAACCACTGCTGGGTGGAGCCTCTCAGAGGAGGACACTGATAGGCTCCTGTCTGCAAAAATAGCAGAGTATAGTTAATAGAGTCAGGGGTTCCCTCTGTCTCATGGGGTGGACCTCAGGTTGATCCAGGTAAATGTTGGACATTGCCTCAATCTCTGCTCTAACTATATCCCTGCACACCTTGTAGGCTGGACAAACTTTGGGTTGACATTTTTGTAGATGGTTTGGCATGTCCCCTCTCTCCACTAGAAGTCCTGCCCGGCTAGGATGTGGCCTCCTCAGTCTCCATGACCCCTGCTCTTCGGAGTCTCCCAGGAGCCTACCCTGTTGGAGGTCTCCAGCTTGTCTCAGCAGTGTGGTACATTTACACAATGGATTACTATTCAGCTCTTAAAAACAAGGCAATCATGCAATTCACAGGCAAATGGATGGACCTAGAAAAGATCATCCTGAGTGAGGTAACCCAGACCCAGAAAGGTACGCACAGAATGGACTCACTCAGCCACATATTACAGCGTACCCATAATACAGGTCACAGGCCCCTCAGAAGCTACGTGACAAGCTCTCTTTTCTTAGCAATTACTCAGAGAAGCAACAAGAAACCATCTTAGGGCTGCAAAAAAGGACTCTATCAGTAACTCCCATGAGTGCATGATTCCAAATGTAATGATTTGAGAATCCACTTTTTAAAATTTCGATAGAGTAGTGAGCACCTGTAATCTCAATGGCGGATGGGAGATGGGAGGTGGGTGGACTCCTGGAAGCTTGCTGCCAAGCGATTACAGCCTGCTTAGTATGTTTCCAGATCAATGAAAGACTATGTCTCAAATAAAAAGTAGAAGGCACCCAAGAAATGAAAGCCAGTGTTGTTCTCTAACATTCACACCCAAGTGGAAAAAAAAAAAAAAAAAAAAAAACACATGCACACACATTTGCATACACGCACATACAGAGACAAAGACACACAAGGAACCTACGACAAAATTGCAGTTGATCCTGCCTCCCTCTCCATCCCTGTGTAGAGAAATCTGTACTACAAGGCACAGATATCTAAAATAATCTTTTTTGTTCTTTCTAGGCTCTATAATTATTAAATAAGAATCAATTAGGACATGTATGAAGATTAATTCTATTATTATATACTTCAAATAAAGCCTAAATGATGACCCAGATAAAGTTGTATAAACGAAAGTTTCCATTCTTGTTCCCAGCTCATTGCTTGCTCTGGGAAACCAAAATCTATTTAATTCTCTCTGTCCTTGTTCAACAAACATGGAAACTAGAAAACATTCCCTGTATTATTCTGATATGTAGATCCTTGGAGCATAAGCATTGTCATTGGTGATTGTTGGAAAATATTTATTTTATTTTTATTTTCTTTCTTACCTGTAATCTTTATACATTCATCCCTCTCTTATAGGACCCCACCTTGGAGTCAACAGAAGCACAGTGATATTTAATACTAAATATAAAATAATATGTGATATTAGGTTCAAGAATACCCAGCAGATCCAAGGTGCTATCCAGAGTAAACAATTTTATGTTATTGAGTCTGAGAGAAAAGAAACATGGGAACTGTGTACAATGACAGGAGTCAGAAGTTAATAAAGGGAAGCCAGCAGCATTGAAAGCCAGCAGAATTTCCATCTTTTCTGCTGCTTTTGAATCCAAACAGCTACAAACAGCAAGTTTCTGACTGAGCAGATCCACTGAAGTTCACTTTGAAAAGAGAAAGATGTGAAGAAATGCAAAAATTCTGCATAGTAGATCAGAGGATGAGAAAGACCACAGCCAGCTCCATCACACTGGGGTGCTTGTTACTACAGAGGGGACAGAGAAAGAGACAGATTGAAGAACATTGGTGTGGAAAGAGAGGCTGCATAGACTTAAAATAGCTACCTGGAAGTCACAGAGTGAGGTGGCTCCTGAGAAGTGTTCTGTGGTCTTCACAGAATGCCAGTCCTGTAACTGGAAGCAGCTTTGAGAAGGTCACACATGAACATTTGCTGGGACTCACAGCTTCCTTCATGCTCCTTTTCCCCAAGAACTGACGCAAATACTGTCGTAAGATTTCAGGAGAATTAACTTGTGTGATGCACATTGGGAAACACATTTGGTATGTCTATTAATCCTCTTTTTGTTGCTGTTATGAAACACCATGACCAAAAGCAACGTATGGATGACAGTGCTTATTTTTACTTACATTCCAGAGGGATCAGCGTCCATCAGGGTGGGAAGGTATGGCAGTAAGCAGCAGACATGGCATCGGAAACAAGAACCTGAGAGACCACATCCTTATCCACATGTAGAAAGCAGAGGTAGTAACCTGGAACGGGGAAGAAGTCAAGGTGCTATGTATGAAAAGCTATATGCATAAAAATAAACTGTGATTTTAAAATTTAGACACTGATTGGATACAGTAATAGATCTCTGGTATCAGCCTCTTGTTCATTCTAACAATAATAAAAATAGTAAAAACCTTCCTAAGGAACTCACATTGTTGTCTATTGTGTCTAGTGTGTCACTTAGTGCTCACTGTCACACTATTAGAGATGTCATGTTGTTATTATTATCTTACTCTAACTAACAGAGAACTAAGACACAAAGTGATTAGTGCCTTACCCACAGTCAGGAAGCTCGTGTGTGGAGAAGCTAAACTTCAAGTACCGGCTGGCTGACTTCAGCAGCAGCCAGGACATGAGATCACTAGCTCAGATGGTATTGATATGGCAACAGTGTGTGACTGCACCCGGAAATGTGCAAGGTTGGACTTTTGGAAGTGTGCATGGGAAAGTGTCACATCCCTGGAAACTGGCCACAAGTTTGACTACTTAGTGAAAACTCCACTTGTTCATTGTTCCTATTTGCTTTCCGGAATGAAACACCAGGACATAGACAACTGCACTGTTTAATTTGGCATAATGTCAAAACTTGTCTTCTGAACTAACAGCTGAACAAGAACAAGGTCATTAAAAAAAAACTTAATTAAAAATAAAACGTGAAAGGCTGCCTGATTGGGTTAAGTTCACTCCATCAGATGACTGACTTCAACAGTAATACAGAAAGGCAGTAACTTTCACTGTATTTCTTTCTTCCATAAAGCACCAGCTTTCTCTGCCATCACCAGCGTTTTCAACAGGGTCCTACTTTAATTTTAGTCATCAGCATAGATGAATAAGAATAACCCATAAACATTAAAAGTTGTATGCTAGACGTGCCTATGGATGATGCGGATATTTTTTAACAAGAGCTTGTTTGACATGTAGAACATTAAATTCTGGTGGATTCCTGGATTTGGAAAATCCGAGAAGTGAATCCTGTTAGCCAAGAGTCAGAGCTTCTGTTTAAGTTCATTAGGAAGTTGACATTACCCTCTTTGCTGTTTTTAATTTTGTTGTTGTTGTTGTTAGTTGACACTCCAATGTTTCCCATACAACCCAAGTCATCTTTTACTCCTTCTGGAATATCTTCTTGGATCATTCAACCTTCTGGGCTCTTTTCAAGCCTTGATTGACTCCAGCTCTCACAACACCTGTGTAGACACTCACATATAGTCTGTTAGTTTATTGTTCATATACATTGCAAACCTGTTACCTTTCCATGCATATGGTTATATCAGGTCTAGATGCCAGACATAGGTAACATATAGAATATCTTCAGGTAACTAGAATGATGAGCTCCATAATTGATCTTTGATTTTTGGATCCCTTATTTAAATATTTTTGCTATTTAGAGTTCTCCTTTGCAAGTTACCAATACCTAACTCGTAAACTATGGTAAGGACCAAATGTGACAATGTGTGTCTTGAATGGAAATTTTCACATAGTATAATTTTTATAAATACTAATGTCGTATTTCTTTTCACATACTCCATACAGTTTCCCTTCCTCTTCCTCTAGCAGATAGAATAGCCCTGAATAAAATACCAGACCATTGACTAACCAGGGAATAATTGGCTGACTTATAATACTATTCTTTGGTCAAATTGCATCATAAAAAAAAACAGGATACCATCATTGTGGGACAAGAGTGCTGACTCTTGTAGTAAAACATCTGATCTATGACATTCTACACATTTAACCTCTTCATATTTAAAGTTCGTGAAGCAGTATGCCCACAGGGCTCCTATGAGAACTAAATGAGCTCAGACATGGAAGTGCTTAGCATGGTATCTGTCAAGTGTTTTGTTGTCACTATTTTTTATTTATTTTGAGGTGCTGTGGATTAAATTCAGGTCTCACTTATGGTAGTCAAACTATCTCCCACTGATGACACATATTAGAGATAGTTTCTTATATGTACACGCACACGCACACACACACACACACACACACACACACACATATATATATCTGTGTTTGGATTTCTTCATAACTATGTAATAATTTCTATTATTATGAAGAAAAATATGTCTAAGTCCCTTAAAGTTAAAAGACACGTTTAAGATTTATATTTTCAGTTAATACTATGGTTTATTTTGCTCCAATATAAGCTAAGATTTATTTTTCCATATAGGAATGTGATTAAAATGGAAACATACTAAGCTATTATTTTTACATAGTATTTTTAAAGTAATAATACTTGTTGACATCTTTCCATGTTATTAATAATATAGTAAATTATTTCACTGCATTGTCTTATAGTAATTCAATAGTAGTAGACTAATATTAAATTCATCTTAGAAAATGAAAAATGTGAATTAGAATGTTTAAATAATTTGTTTATGGATGTAACTCTAATGGTGCCAGAACTCAAACTTATTTTACTGTAGAGCCCATGGTTAAGTGTTATGTCGTACATGTATCCTTCATACTGATTTTTGTCACTCATGACAGCTCCTGTAAAAGACAGATGTGGCTATCTTTATTGTATAAAAAAGAACATTGCTCTTCCAGGGTAACCCAACAATAAAAAAGTAGAGCTGATTCTGAGACTCTCATTGTTTCACTACAAATACGTACATCTAATTATTCCTTACTTTGTAGTAAAACTAAAAAGTAATAATGCTTATAAAAATCACATTGTCAAGATCAGAAGGCAGCATAGAAATAGGAGCATCTTTCCACAGCATAATCTCTGCCACTATTTGTAGAACCTGTCATGTCTTCAAGAGGAAAGCCACACAAAAATCTAGTTTACTGTGTTGATCTAGATATTTCTGCTGGATACCATATTGGTGGTGGCTGTATTAGCTTCAACCAACAACGAAAATGCTTGGTTGAGAGAAGGATTTTTTTCTTTTTTTCTTTTTCTTTATAATGATAAAAATATTCGTCTCATATGGAAATATATTAGATACATTAAATGTGTTAATTTATACTTACAACGTGTGAACTCTTTTACATTCTTTTATTGGAAATAGATTTTTATTCTCATATAATATATCCTGATTATGGTTTCCCTTCCCTCTACTGGTCCTAGTCCTCATGTCTTCCCGTCCAGATCCACTTTTCTTCTAGCTATTAGAAAACAAACATGTTTCTAAGGGAATATAATATAATATTGATATAATAATGATATAATAATACAAATATTAACACAATGGAAATAGGTAAACCGAACAGCATTGCAAAGGGTGTGAAATGCTCAGGCCCAGGTGATAAAGAGCATTAGGGGTGAGGATAAGGCAGCAGCGTTATCACACAAGATGTGATCTCTGAAAAATCCCAGATTCTATTTGCATACAAGTGAGGAGTGTTCCCTTGAAGTCTACACACCTTTCCAAGGATGGAGAGCACAGCCTCATTGAGGGGACACACTCTGGGCTGAGGCAGGAAGTGACTGCTTTTATCTTAGGTGCCACGGCTACACAAAAGCCATGATGCTTTTCCTGTTGACAAATCTGTCAGGTGAACCCCAACCAAGCTGGAAGACCTGGACCTGCCCTCTGCCAACCTGGCTTGGCTCAGAATTTGGGTATCTCACTTTACATATGTATGCACATGGTTTTTGTGAGTCTGTCTGGGCAATACCCATTCCTTCCCCAGCCTCTGTTTTTAGTTTGTCCATTCCCTTTCTCTCCACACTTGTGGCATTTGGATGGATCTATCCTACTTTCTGCTCTTGCTCATTGTACCAGTTCCCTTGGGGTTTCTAACAAGCAAGTGTCCTGAGCATCCCTACTCAGCACAGTGGTTTCCAGGTTCCTCATATGGAGAGATAACGCAAGGATGTATTAGGAGCTGGGGGGCTTTGGATTCAGGTCAGTTTTGTTTCCAGAACTAGACGTGATGCCAACAGTTACATACTCAGCTTAAAGGACATAATAATATATGTGGACTATAAACGCCAAGCAATATTAATTTTGTTACAATTTCTTGAACTCCCGACCAGCTTTTGGACTCAATTCAAATAATAAAGACAAACTCCATGATTTACCCATTTCGTTCTGTACTCAAAGCTAGTGAAAAAAACCAAATGTATCACATTAATTTTAAAAATTAATGACACAACTTTCAGGAGCTGGGCCAGTTCCATGGCTGACATTATAAAGACACAGTATCACTAAGGGGGGCATCTGACTCCCCAAGCCATTCACAAGGTAGGGTCAGGGTGGAATTGAAAATTGCTCAGATGATAAAAATCTTTTCTCTCCCACACGCTGCTGGTCTCATATACTTAAACATGGAGTTCAAAGTGACTGGTGGCAGTAATAATAATGTACATAGAAACTCCAGCATCTTCTTCTGGTGCCTCCACTGACTCACATACATGTGACATGCACTCTTTTTCACACACATACACAGAAATAAAAACAAATCCTTAAAAAAAATAATCCTACTTGATTGGTAAATGTAGCGTCATAATTTATTTAGTTAGAATTCATTTGGCTTAATGTGCATTGTGAGAAAATCCCTGTATAGGATGAGAGACTTAGGGAGAGAGAGAGAAAGATACAAGTCTGCTTGAGCAAGATGGCAGGAGGCCAGAGGAAAAGAACCCAGACCTCGTCACTTCCTTCATCGTAGTAAACTAGAGTCACAGTGATGTGACTGCACATTGAAGTGGATGACTAGGCAGAACACTAGAGTTCTATGGTAGAAGGGCAGATGAGGGAGAAATATACAAAAATGGAAAAGTAAACCATCATAAGGGGGAGGACTGTATGATCCAGAGGGGTTGAGGACACCAGGAAAACATGGCCCACCTATAGAATCAACTAAGCCGGGCTCATAGAGCTCATGGAGACTAAAGCAACAATCACAGAGCCTGCATGAGCCTGTACTAGGTCTTCTGCATACATGCTGTGGTTGTTTAGCTCAGGGTTTTTATGGGACTCCTAACAGTGGGTGTGGTGGTGTCTCTGACTTTTGCTTGCTCTTGGGACCGTTTTCCTTCCATTGGGCTGCCTTATCCAGCCTTAATATCAGGGTTTGTCCCTAGTCTTATTGCATCTTGTTATGCCATGTTCCGTTGACATCTGTGGGAGGCCTTCTCTATTCTGAATGAACATAGGGGCAAAGTGGGTCTTGGGGCAGAGAAGAGGTGGAGGATGGAACTGGGAGGAGTGAAAAGGGGGAGGGAGGCTGTGGTCAGGATGTATAGTAGGAGAGAAGAATAAAGAAAAAAATATGACACAGGAAAAAATGGGGCTTAAAGTTGGCTTAACAGCAAACAGCATTTGATGCTATTTTTAGAGGACACAGATTCAATTTCCACCACCCCTATCTTATTTTACAGCTATCTGTAACTCCAGTTCCAGGGAAACTGGTACCCTCTTCTGACCTCTGAGTAAGATTTTTAAAAAAACAATAAAAAATCAGTACTGTCGATATTGGGAAAGAGAAACATGTAAGTATGTCTTGTCTCAAGTTTGGGTAACCATGTCACCATTTGTTCTCTGTATTGCCAGTAAAAAGCCAACTAGCTAATGCTGAGCAATAGCAGAGAATAGGGTGGGACATCCTGATCTGGTGAGGGGAGGAGAAATAACAGGAAAGACAGGAAGGATACATGTGGAGAGGATAGTGTTGTGGGGGTGGGGGTGGTGGCCAGCAGGGAGGAATGAGCCAGACTTAGGATATGGGTAAAAAGCAAGTATAATGTGGGAAATCTGAATGCTAGGAAACTATACTTGTTTGCAGGTTTAGGATGGAGTAATTATTGCACAACATTGTTCTATATGCTAATTAAATAGATACTAGTCTCTTTGTGTGGTTATTTGGGTATGATGGTGGTTAAGGGCTAACTGTTGACTTATTACAATAATAAATCAATATTCAATATTAATAATCATTCAACACCCATACCAGGCACCATTATTAGGCCATGAGAGTGGGACTAAATAAATCATGGACCCTAGGAGAGAACATATCATTATTACTCAGCTAAATGGACATGGTATGAAACTGACTCCTAACGATTTATTGTTATATTAGTGCATCTTTCCATCTTCAACAAAGAAGCTTCTTTTTGTATGACAGGGAAATACTTAAAAATAAATAGACAGAAGTAAAACAAAATAAGCATTTATCATGATCGAATTGGCTTCATGCCTGAGATCTAGGATACAAGGATGTTTCTGTGAATCAATACATTTTATACATGGTATAAATAGGCTTATCTCATTAGATACTGAAAAGGACTTTGATAAAGTCTTATAACTTTTCATGATAATAACTTCAAATAAACTAAGTATAGAAGGACTCTAACTTAACATAAAGAGTGTATGTGACAAATGAATAGCCAATATTATATTAAGTATAAGAAACTGAAATTATTTTCACTAAAATCAATAAGAGGTAAAAATGTCCAATATCTGTACACTTGTTCAAAATAGTACTTGAAGTTATAGCTAGAGAAATAGAAAAGAGAAGGTATTTTAGGAACTAATATAGAAAAGGAAGAAATCAAAATATCCTTATGTTTAGACACAATGTTCCTATTCATAAAAATGTTAATGATGCTACTAGAATATTTAGAACTGATGAACACTTTTAGCAATGAGAATACAAAGTCACCACACAATACAAAATACATTGTACAATAATCAACAGTTTTCCAAAAAAGTAGTAATAAGCATTTTGATAAAGGCATCAGGAAAAAAATCTCATTTATAATCACCTCAAAAACTAAACAAAACTAAGCCCAACCAGAGAAGAGAAAGACTTCTGTAATGAAGATTTTACATGGAGGAATGAACCTGAGGAAGACACTGACAGATGGAATGTTGGCCCATGCTCCTGGCCTCGCAAAATTACCTTCTACAAGTGTCCCTCTTACCCAAGTGATCTACAGATTCACTGCAATCTTCATCAAAATTCCAATGACATTGTTTTCAGAAATGGAAAAAGTTCTAAATTCACATGAGAATACAAAATACTTGAACAGCCAATGCAACTCTGAGAAAAAAGTAGTAATGCTGGAGATATCACCACACCTGATTTCAAGTTATTCTACAGTTATATCAACCAAAGCAGCATGATGCTGGCATCAAAACAGACACATAATTGATTGGAGTATAGGATCCAGTTGCAGACAGTTGATTTTGACAAAGATGACAAAAAAATGTACATTGGAGAGAAAAAAAAAATCCTCCTGGACAAATGTTGTTGAGCAAACCGTGTACACACATGTAAAGAATAAAGCTACATCTCTGTGTCTTACCCTGTACAAACATCATTTCAAAATGGAAAACCTTCATGTAAGATATGAAACTTGAACTTTTAGATAAAAGCACAGGGAAAAGATTTTAAGATATAAATACACACAAATATTTTTAGAAAAGGATTCCAAGAATTGACAACTGGATCCTATGAAATTTAAAAGCTTCTGCACAGCTACAGAGGCAATTAATGAAGAAATGAGACAGACTAAAGAATGGAAGAAAAAGCTTTGCTATATACAGGGGGAGGTAATCCCCCTGAGGAACAGTCGTAGGGGAGAGGAATAAGGGGAAAATGGGAGGGAGGGAAGAATGGGAGGATACAAGGGATGGAATAACCATTGAGATGTAACAAGAATAAATTAATAAAAAAAAAAAGAAAAGAAAAAGCTTTGCTAGATAAACATGGGGTAAAGGATTAACTTCCAGATATGCAGAAAACTCAAAATATAAAACATCAAGAAACCAAAAAGTCCAATCAATAAAGGCATCAAGAAAATAAACAGTTTAAAAAAGATGAGTAAAATGACTCAAAACCACGTAAAATAAATATTCATCAGAAAATGAAATCAGGAAAACAAATTAAAACCAGTTTTAACTAGTCACCTATGTCACCTGAGTCTTAGTGGCTACCATTTAAAAGGAAACAAAACAAAAATAAGTTACAGTAAATTCTGGTGTCATGTGGGGAGCAGGTAATCCTTATACTTAGCCTATACTTAGCATTGTCTAGCAAATTAGCTTAGGAAATGTGGAAAGAAGTCTGGAGGTTCCTCAGTAAAACAAAATGTACCAAAAGATTCAGATATACCATATATATATATATATATATATATATATGTATCTCTGAAGGACTTTAATACAACCCACAGATATTTACAAATCTATGTTGATTACAGCACTGTTCATAGTAGCCAAATTATAGTCAACTTGGATGTCTTCAAAGAGATGATCACTAAAAAGACAATGGAATATGTACACAATGGGGTTTTATTAAGCCATTAAAATGATGAAATTATGTTGTTTGAAGGAAAATGGATGCAATTGGAATTCATAATATTAAGTTAATAAAACAGAACCACAAAGAGAAATATTACAAAATTTCTCTCACTTAAGATTTTAGATTTTACATAGGTACCGCACATGCACTCTACTGAGTAAAATGAAATTGCATTATAACTTGTACCTTTCTTTGTGAGCACATGCTGATCAAAGAATCTCATTCCAAATAAAACAATAGCAGAAAACTGTTAAAATTCAGAGACCAAAGAAAAGAGAGTAAGAAAATACCCTATAACAGCCCAGCTCCATGTTTAGAGGCAGAGTTTCTCTTAGGTGGAAATGAAGTTGAGAGCCCCAACAAATTCTGTTGACATAGAACAAAGTTCAGCATAAGAGGTCTGGGATAAGACTTTGGAGAATTTATTTCCATCTCCCAGCTCATTCACAAGATGTAGTAGCTGAGAGCTGAATTGTGAAGGAATCTACTGTGCAGATTAAGGCTCTTCCGGAAGTCCAGAGGCCCCTGAACAGCCCCATCCTTTGGAGTCCTTCACCACACTGCTTCAGGGAGATGCTTCTTTATAGGAGAGACTTTGCTCATATGTCTTGGCGGAGTTACTTTGACACAAACTTGGTGACAGTGCTACCTGGTATAGAATTGTATATGAAGGAGAGAAGATCCCACTTCTATGGATGAGGCAGCTTATTTATTGTGACTGAGGGTATGATTTTATATTTTAACATAATATAAGATAACAACATAACATATAAAGAGTATCTGTGCTTGACTTAGACAACGTAGGCCGCAGTGGAAAGGAATTGCCTTAGACTGTATGTTTTTCTGTTACTTTTGTTGCTTTATGTTCTCTGTGGTTACTGGTTTTATTATTGGTGTATATGGTGCTGGGCATCAAGCTCAGGGCCTCACAGTCTTGATGGGGTATTCTTCATTGAGCTAACCCTACCCCTGCTATAGCAAAACCAACTCAGAGCCCAGTCAGACCTTTAAGCTTAAATGTTCAGGAAAATAAAAGCTTCAGCTATTAAGCTGACATGAGTGTTAACAGCAATAGTCAGGGGGTCTGAAGTCTTGCCTTTGGAATACAGACAGACAGACAAACATGTGCATGCACACACACACACACACACACACACACACACACACACACCTAGCAGCTGAGAGAAATAACACATTTCTTTTTCTGTCACCACACCTTATTTTAACATACACTGCTGACAGGTCTAAGAGTGAAGTCAGGCGATAGGGTAGGGTAGGTCCATGATTCTGGCTGCCACCTCTCCCTGTGAAGCATCTGGACCTGAACTATTGTCTAACCAGAAAGTAGTGGTTTCAGGCCTTTTCCTTGACTGGAACAGTCAGTAACAGAAAGCTTCTTATGTACCAAGTACCAGATCCAATCTCAGCCATGCCTGTGGAAACCCTCATTGCTGGGCAGCAGCCAACACTCCTGTTATATGAGCAGGCACAGAAGGTGTTCCTGATCAGCTCTGCTGTCTATACTACGTTGACTCATATTGCCAATGCTTCCCCTGTGGGAACGGCAAAGTCAGTGGGTCTCTCTAACAAAGAACCGTATTCACAATACTCAATCATTCATCACAACCAATAAAGCTATGAGGAGTAATAACACTGTGGTGCTGGAAATCTCCAACAGTGTACAACAAACTGATTATGCAAGGCAAAGCACCAGGGGAAAGGCACTCTCCACAAACCATTAGAGATACCCACCATAACAGACACGCAAAGATCAACATAGAAGTATAAGAATATAAAAAAAATAAACTTTGGCCCTTCTTAAAGTCCAAGCATTTGTAATAATAGATCCCAGAAAACTCAGAAGCTTCTGCAAGGCAAAGGACACCATCATTCAGACAAAGCAGCAGCTTACAGGATGGGAAAAGATTTTTACCATCTCCGTATCTGATAGAGGGCCAATGCCCAAATTGTATTTAAAAAAAAAAAATCAAGAAACTAGACATCGACAAACCAAATGATTGAATTAAAAATGGGGTACTGATCAAAAGTTAATTCTCAACAACAGAGGAATAGCAATGGCTGAGAAACACTTGAAGAAATATTCACCATCCTTAGACAATCAATGAAGTGGAAATCAAAACCACTATGAGATTCCATGGAAATCAGTATGGCAGTTCCTCAGAAACTTGGGAATCGATCTACCTCAAGACCCAGCTACACTACTCTTGGGCATATACACAAAAGACACTCCATCCTGCCTCAAGAACACTTACTGAAAAATGTTCGTTACAGCTTTATTCAAAATAACCAGAAACTGGAAACAACCTAGATGTTCCACAACCAAAGGATGGATGATGAAATGTGATACTTTTACACAATGGAGTGTTACTCAGCTGTTAAAATTTCATGACATTATGTAATTTGCAAGCAAATGGGTGGAACTATAAAAGATAATCCTGAATGAGGTAACGCAGATCCAGAAAGACGAGCATGGTATATTCTTACTTATAAGTGGATATTAGCTGTTAAGTCAAGGATAATCATGCTACAATCCACAGATCCAGAGAGGCTGAGTAACAAGGAGGGCTCAAGGGAACACACATGGATCTCTCTGGGAAACAGAAATAAAATAGATCTTGTGGGTAACTGGGAGCAAGTAGGGGATAGAAACAGGCAGGGAGTTGGGAGAGAAGGAGGGAGAGAGCACTGGGAGAGGTGACTGGAACTGGGGGACTTTGCGAGGGAGACAGAGAAACCTAGTGCAGTGGAAACTGCTTCAAAACTACAAGAGTAACTCTAGTAAAGTCTCCTAGGAATGTGGGAAACAGAGGCTAGAGCTGGCCATCTTCTATAACCAGGCAAGGCTTTTTATCAGTGGGACCGGGACATCAACACTTTGACCTACAACCTGTTCTGCCAGGAAGACATGGCAGGACAATGGTAGCACAAAATTTGTGGGAGTGGCCAGCTCATGACTGATCCAACTTGAGGCCTACACTACAAGGGAGAGCCTGTCCTTGGCACTGTCTGGATGGATAGCCAGGAGGCAGAGACAGGACAGCACAGAGACCCAGGATAGAACCAAACACAACTGGAAGAAAAAGTACCGTTCCCCCCCCTCAAAAAAAAAAAAAAAAAAAAAGCACAACAAAAACCTGGTCATTTAGTAACAGGTTACTGATTTTTCTGGGAATCAGATAAACTGGTTTTTCAAACTAGTTGTTCTCCAAATCTTAGGTTCTTTATATATGAGATTATGAGACCAATAATGTCTGACAAATCACAGATAGTTGTGAGGTTCAAATGGCATGGTATACGGGGCTTTGCCCTGTAGGATATCATAACAGAGAACTAGTCTCTCTGTCATTGTGAACACATTCTAAGGTCTCTGTGTATCATGTTCTTGGAAAATAAGAAGCTTCATAAACTTTTGAAAATAAATATTTGGATAGATCTTGCCTGTCTCACAAGGAAAGGTCAGTGCACTTAAACAAATGAAACTTACTTGATTGCCGTGTCACATATTTAGAGATGTTTCCTAATCATTGAAATGTACCTTTATGATCTTAAATAAGATAAAACACACCATTACTTAAGTAGAATAAGAAATTGCTATATGGTTATTGTCTCTTTTTAAAATATAATTGTTGGGTGAAAATTCAATGTGTCACACAAATATATCTACTGCTTGCCACAGTGCCAAAGGCCACTGTGCCGGCCTGGGTCTGCTTCTGCCCTCGGGGTACCCAGGCACCAACTGCACCCTGGGCTGGGTGGGAGGAATGAAGCTTAGCTGAGCGGGTGGGTTTTGCAGGATCTCAGTCAGAAGTGAGTTGGGAGAAACACTTTCTTCAAGATAGTTTCCAGTGAAACAGCTCTCTTTATTGGGAATGAAAAATGCTATATAAACCTTGGGGAGTGCATAGAGGCATTGGAGTGAATGCACATCCTTGGCTGGGGAAAGGTGCTGGGGGTGCTCCATTTTCAGGAGGAGGAATTCCAGGTGCTAGCTGGACATGCCCTTATAAGGAGGGAGGAGGTTGAACCTGAAAATTGGCCAGGAGGCTACATGACTACCTCAAGCATGGCAAGAGAGGGGTCATACAGGCTGTATGCCCAGACACGGAGGCCCAGAGCAAGCAGGGAGCATTCCTTACTGCTGCCGGTCTCAGGACAAGCCTTTCAGGTCTCAATCTCACTCTTCCTTTGGACTTGCTCCTCAGGTCGCACGGCTTTACAGCTCCACACCACTAGATAAGTAAGTATCTCCAAAATATTTTACAAGATATTATATTTCAAAAAATAAACAAAATGTTTGAATTATAACATAATAATTTTAACTTAACTGGTAAATCTGTGTACTAAGAAGTTATCTGAAAAGTAATATAAAATTACTATCATAATTTTATAAAAAACAAATATTTGTTCTTACTTTAAAAGAAAAATGTAATAATATTTAATCATGATAAATAAAATGCATCCTATAAATAATTGTAAACAAATGTTTTGAAGTATTAGAACCTAAGTAAAAATTCTTGCATGAAAAGTAATATGTATGGACTATTCATTTTCTAGAGGTATAAAAACTGAGTTGGTGTTTTAACACCAAACTGCATTTGAAACTCATGAAATTAGCATTTGCATTCAATACAGCTATGTGGTTACATTTTCATTCATTAGACTTTTCTTTGTATAAAAATTTTTCAATTTTACCCGAGAGAGAGAGAGAGAGAGAGAGAGAGAGAGAGAGAGAGAGAGAGAGAGATTTAAAAGATAACACAGATTTTTGTTGAAAAAAGTTAATGTAATTATTCATGTTCTTGCTCTATTGGTTATCTATTGGATATGCTGTATTGGTTATTGTTATCAATGAACAAAAGTTCCTTGTCATTGAAGACAAGTGAAATCCAAGTATTTTTTTAACCTATAAAATTTAAATGGTATATAAATAAAATGGAGGTTAAAATAAGTCACCAAATTTGTTTGGTATCCTGAGTTTAGAAATCAGTTTAAGCACATGACAAATAGAGCCAATAAGATGAAGTCATTTTTCCTTACTCTTAGCTACCAGGTGTGCTAACATTTTTGTTTGTTTGTTTGTTTGTTTAATAAACAAGGACACACATTGCATAACTTAAACAAACACATAATGGCCTCCCTGAAAAATCCTTCATTTCCATTTAACATAAAAAAGTTGATACGAGGTTTCATTTTATAAAACATATCTTCTGAGGAGCAAATGATGAGATAATTCAGCTCATGCATAATTATGTTCCCTAAAGTATCTACTGACATTGGAGAATTTATTACTTAATACTTAAAAGATATGTAGGACAGAGCATAGCAAACCACACATATATTAGTAAGGAGGGCATGTTTCAAAGGGCAAAGGAAAGGGAATGCAGAGAGCTGAACAGGGAACAGTGCAGAATACATTGAGCATCATGATCTTGCAGCCAGAATCTGCCCTGAGTACACGTCCAGCCAGCTCTAGTAGGAAGGAAATATGATGTTCATTTCCCAATTAGTATATTCCCCCCCCCCCCTCCAGAAGCAGGAAGCTTTCAAGACAGTAGAACATTTATTTCTCTCATTTAGCCCTTGTTCAACCAGAGTGTAAAGAGGGAAATTTCACTGCCGCATGGAATCTGAACATTTTTGTACATGAAAGTAGTTGGAAAAATTATATTTTTCCAAAGAAGCTTTCAAATGAACAATCAGTGATTAGATTATTTATTAAAATGAAAGTGGAAAATAAAGATTAAAATTCATGAACATGTGACAGAGAAATTTATGCATTCTATGATATTGTGTATATTGGCTTTAGAAATTATATGTGGAATACATCTTTATTTATATAAATTATGTTAAAGAAATTAAGCAATTAACACACTGGGTTGGTAAATTGCCTAGAGTTTATAAATATTGAAGATATTTAAGGAGTTTTTACTCAATTCATTCCATCCTTTGAAAACAATATTATCTCATTTTAACCCACCATAACACACAAAAATAACTTGAAACCAAAATCATACCTCATTTAACTTTTTTGCATTATAGCAAAATAGTAACATAAGCAAATTATTACAAACAATTTATGGCAGGTAAACTGAAGAATATGAGTAGCTTGTCTGAATAAAAAGTCTTTTTCACCAAACAGAATCTGAAAATGATATAAGTGAAAAGAGCAATTAGTTGCAGAATGTGCTTTTCCAAAGAATAAGCAAGAAGAGAAGGCTATTTATTTTTAAAAATTATTGATGAATCATGTCATGATTTAGTTTACTATATACTATTTTATATATAATTTGAGAAAATATTTCCAATAAAATTGTATGTAATAAAAACACTTCAAACCAATTCAACCACAAACCAGGATTTTTGAATGTAATAAATTTCCTATGTTAATGAAAATTTTCTATATATATGGTGGTGGTTACATTAATTTTCCAATGTGCCAATATATACTGAAAATAATAATGGTAATGGACATATGCACATATATATGCATATTCATTTGATTAATAAAAGAAACATCTTCTAAAATTAAATATGGAAAAGCAAAATTAAGAGGATTAACATGTAAATGAGGTAGCTGAAATGAATACCCATGGTACATAACACTTGCTTGTTGAGATAAGTGATTTTGCATGCAAAATTAAATTATTAAGGAAATGCAAATCATAGAAAAATAATCCATTGTGAGTATATCTGATTTCTATGCTAAAAGGTTAACATAAATATAGGAATTTGAAATAAAACAATATTTGAATGACAAGAAACATTTGTTCATGGATAAAAATGCAAGAGATACAAAATTCTTTTCAAAAATGTAATAAAAAATTTATTAATTTGTCAGGTATGTGACTTCTTGCCCATATTCAGTCTTTGGGAACTATAATGAGAACTGGTTAAAACTGTGAGAGTCAACTTATGATATCTTTGGAACCATGCAATAGCTGATTGTGTGTGTGTGTGTGTGTGTGTGTGTGTGTGTGTGTGTGTGTGTGTGTGTGTGTTTGTCTGTCATCTGTATGTTTTAAGTTTATATTTACTCATTTTATTTTATGTGTGAGTATTTGGATTGTGTGTATATATGTGCATCACATGCATGCTTGGTGCCCAAGCAATTTAAAAGAGCACATTGGATGTCCTGGAATTGGAGTTATGGGTGGATGGTTGTGAATCAACACATGGATCCTGGGAATTGAACCCAGGTCCTCTACAGGAGTAATTAGTGTTCTTAACCAGTGATCCAAAAATAGCATGAGAAGGAACATACTTTAGTGTCTGTCATAAACCCACAACAACAACCATACTAAATGGGAGGGAACTCACATTCCTATAAAATCAGGAAGGAGTCAATGAAGCAAAATTGATTAAGTTCCAGGAGAGAACTCAAAGAGCCAGTGACGTGCCACAAACTAAATAGTGATAAGATAATAATAATTTTTAAAAATCCAACTCATACTAGCTCCAATACATTCAAGTACTTAGGAATGAATTTAATCAAAAAAGTAAAGAAAAAAATATTGTACAATGAAAGACTAATATCTAGCTCTTTTGAAAACTAAAGAAAAGAAATACCTACTCAAAAATTAATTTTAAAAAATGAGCTACCTAATTAGAGGCACCAGAGTTCATGTTAGAGGCAGTCCCGGCTCCCCCACTCCCCCAATACTGGTTTACAAAGTCCAGGACAGCCAAGGCAGAGAAACTCTGAGGGAAAAAAAAAATAGACATAAAATTTCCAATGGCTTTAGTTACATTTTGTTACATTTCCCCCGAAATTTTCTTCGTATTTATACAAAAGGTGTATAATTAAAATGAGAGCAGATCAGGATCTAGAACTCTCAGCGACTTCTCTAGTAACAGGTCCTCCTGTGGTCTGCCATACTCCCTGCCGTAATGATAATGGCCTAACTTCTGAAATTGCAAGCAAGCCCTCATTATGCACTTTCTTTTTGAGTTATCTCGATCATGGTTTCTCTTCACAGTAATATAATAGTGACTTAAAACACTTACCAAGACACAGCTTGTTCTCGAAGGGGATAAAAACATTCTGTCCTGCAGAGGCTATCCTTGTGCACAGGAAGCAATCGATTCAAAACCCTCAGACAACCCCTAAAGCTGAGGAGATTCACTAAGTCCCTCACTTCTCAGGTATGTAAGTCATAAACTTCTGAGAAACACTTTCCCACAAACTCAGGCAAACTGTGGCAAAGACAGAGATCAGCTGAGCTGCCTGCAAGAGGCACTGACCAACTGAACGTCCCAGAAAGACATTCTCAAACCTGTGGCGCTGCTGCAAGTTGTGCAGGTTGTGTGGCACATTCCTAATTTGTAAGCTGTCATTCATGCTGTGGGATTTTGGTGATGCAGCTGACTTTCTGTCATGTCTGCTCCTGTAAGTAAGTCCAATAAAACTCATTGGTTAACTAAATTTGTCTGTGGCGGCATCCTTATTTTAGCCTGGTGTTTGTTTCCTATCTGGGGTGAGTAGACCTGGTTCATGTCTCTTCTGGAAGAGGGTCACACAAAAACAGGCCAGCACACTGGGCTCTGCAGCAGGCAGTATGGAGGGCTTGGAACTCCCTTGCTTTCTCAGTGTATACTTGCTGCATTTCACCTTTCTCCTAAGATTCTTTTTTTTTTTTTTTTTTTTTTTTTTAAATAAACTAGGATATGGGATATTAGAAAAAGATAATAGTCTTTAGATATATTTCCCCCAAATATAGTAGGTCTTGTAAATTATATATATAGAAAACTTTATTAACTGTTCACACGTCCTGTGCAGGTAGAATAATTGTGTTTGTGATAAGTTATAAATATATACAAGAATATAGTACATGGGATCTTAGAAGACTGACATCTGCTTCCTCTGAACTTTTCCAGGTGCCACAGCTCATGTACGCACCTAGGAAAGCTTCTGCGGTGTCCACAACCCTCTGTAAAGGAGATTAGGAATTTAGAGGAGCAAGTGTTAACCTAGGAGCAGCAGTGGTCTGTCTAGGGTGCAATGCCTAATCTAAAAGAATCAAAGTGAGACTGATCAGTGCCTGTGATGGAAAGCAGAGAAGACAGCAGTTATTCAGCCATCTTGGAAGCTTTTTTTTTTTTTTTTTTTTTTTCTTTTTTTTTTTTTTTTCTGAAAACGGTCCACAGGGTTAGTTCCTAACAGCAGGATGAAACATTTCAGGAAAAAAATGTGCACAAGCAAATCCATGTTTTATTTTTCATCACCCAGAATATTTCAAAAGACAATGGTAGGAAGAGCCTGTTACTCTCTGAATCAATTTAATTGTTTTTGGGAGCCATTAATCTGTCCTTTATTATGTACTAGTATTTTGATTTGAAGTATAATTAGAAAGGGTCACCAAGTGAATGTTCTCCTTACATTGCTATTTTTCAGAGGAGTTTGGTAACAGGTTGTGGTTTGAATTATTTAGCACCCAGTATTGTTTGCGAATTAGTTCTTCAGTTAGTGAGGTTTTGTGATGAATGAGAACCTACAGAGCAGCACAGTGGCTGTGAAGCTCAATCTTCCACGCTGACTATCTCAAACACTGCAATCACGTCAAAGCACTTCACTGTAATCAGAAGCAGGTCAGCAGACACGGCTTTTACTGAACTGCTCTGCAAAGTCATCAGTCCCATATTGTAAGGTGCCTGTTCCATACATTGTTGGACGGGAGGATGAGTTATTCATGAGTTATTGCTGCTGCCTGATGAAGCCCATGAATCAGAGCCATGAGAAGCCACAGATACTATTGCAGACATTGCTGGTTGCTTATGACTTCGTTATGACAATAACGCTCTTTTTGTTTGTTCCTCCATATTTTTCTATTGGTTTTTTTTTGTTTGTTTAGCATACAACAATTAGTTTCATTGAGACACTTTATCTAACAATTTCATTATTCCTTGTTCTTTTTCTTTTCACCTCTGCCCTTTCGGATCTTCCCCCAATAATGTCTGTCTTCTTCTTCTACCCAAGTGGACTATTGTACATTTACATATGTCTTTTTGTGTTGTCCATAGAAAAGAAGATTGAAGAAGATAACACAAGGTCCCCACACTACAAACATTTTCAAATAAGTATTTTTCCGCTTTCACAGATTATCTGGCTTATTAGGCTTTTCCTATGGTTCTATGCTTTTGAATTCATGGATTCATTAGAAGTGAATATATACTACCTAAGCAGATCCTTTCAAAATTACAAAGGTTTAAAGTTGAGCAAACCCATACCCTTTCATTTATCTTTTGTTAGAAAAACCTCTGAAACATGCAGTAGAGCTCAGCTGTCTATCATGGCCCTGCCTGAGCCAGGGGTGAAGGAAGAGTGCCCGAGTGGAGACCCTCTGACTTTATCACAAAAGGGCAGCAGCATCTCTGCTTACTTTGCTCCTGTAGAAAACTGCCCAGAGAACTCCCATCCCTGGCCTGGAGTCAGAAGACAGCAAGAGTAGGGGCTTGAGGGCATGGGGCCCAGGGTTCCGGTGTAGATAAACTTTGGCGCTAGCACTGACTTGCTTTCCCAATGTCTTTGCCCTCCCCCTCTCCTCCTTGTATACTTCACTCCACTGTCACTGCAGACACTCCCCTCGCCACATTTTGCTCTGCAGCATCTCCAGGCCTGTTGCTATATTAAAAAAAAAAAAAAAAAGATAACCTCATGAAACTTCCTATCATTTTCAGAGAGAAATTTCTCTAAAGATGGCTCAATGAGTACTAACTGGAATGTTGAAGGCTAGAGCTGAAAGAAGACTGGTTTTCAAAGTGTCCCACTTAGCCTACTATCAGAATCATCTGGAAAAATAAAAGAAACTTACCAGAAAACTTAAAAATGATTATCCAGGAAGTGCTGATATGCCCCAGTGTTCTAGAACCTCGGTGTTGAAGGATACGGTTGTTGAATATGGTTTAATTATGTGGAGGTGATGGCTAAGGCATGTGATTGCTTCACAAAATTCTGAACTCAAAGCCACCAAATCAGACTTCAAAAGTCATTCTACAATTCGCTCTTAAAGTACGCAATTTGAAAGCATACAGGAGTGGAATGTAAAACCATCTTCAGAGTTAGATTTCCTTCCTGTTCTCAGAATTGTTTGGAGCAGGGATAAGTTCCTTAAGTACTCCCATTGGCAATCACAGCATCCTGACCAAACTTAAACATAGAAAATAACCTTCAATTTACTTCAATTTGTATGTATCCCAAGGTAAGGGTCACTGAAATGCTTTCTGTTGGAGGCAGTGCAGGAGGAACAGCAATGCAGTGTTAGAACTCATAGCATGTAGCCCACCAGTTAGCACAGCCATGATGTGAGCGCCTCAGAGACACAGAACCCTGAGGACTTCCTGTCCCGAGGACTTCCTGTCCTAAGGAATTCCTGCTGTTGTGAAGTTTTGCTCTTCTTTCTACCCTCTTGGTCATCACATCCCTCACAATCTATGAGTTTGGAGAAAACGCTAAGGGGGTTTCCAGCCCCTCGCTGGGCAGTGTCATTGGCACTTAGGATAATAGTGATTCATCTTTTTCAAGCATTGCTGCTGAAGCAGATTAAAGATTCAACCACTACCCTCAGAAAGTACTTACAGATGTAGCACTTTAGTAATGACTATCACCCTTAAAAAGAATTCAGAGATGTAGATTATTAGTAAAGTTAGGTTAAGATGTTTTTGATAGTAGCTTTGACAGAGAAAATCTTGGGGAATAATTTGAAGTTCAGAAAGGCACACTTGATAATTGAGTGAGAGTTTTTTTGTTTTTTTGTTTTGTTTTGTTTTGTTTTGTTTTAGGTCAGGGAAGAAGAACAGTGGCAGCCTGCTGAGGTGGCTTTCTTGCTAAACCCAGGTCTGCATCCAAGGTGATGATTAATTTATTTCACCCATTTTTGCCTTCAGCTTTCTAATATGATTTAATAAAAAAAAATGTTGTTGAGTGGGTGGGCATTCTGAATATTTAGAGTAGAAATCACTGTCTGCTTTTTATATAAAAGTTAATATTTGTGATTCCTTTAAGATTTTTTTCCAAGGCTGAAAACACGTCTCTTTATTGGACCACTTTTTTTTTAACCATTTTTAAATTATATTTTTTACATATACATTTATATTATCACAGATAAATAAATTAGCTACATACAGCAAGAAGAACCACAGAACAATCAGGAATTATATAAATGTTACCTTCATGGTGTTTTGGCTATTTGTATTTAGCAACTTTGAAGAAAACATCTTTCTTTCCTTTCTTACTGAGTCTAAAATTCTGAATGTAAATCAATATCTATCATATCTGATCTCCATCAGCTTACAACATCTACCTAGACCTAACCTAAAAACATCTTACCCTCTAAACAACTATGCTTAATTGTAAGACTAAACTCTCTGGTTTTCAACACCATCAGAGACTTTAATAAACTTAATTACCCGAGCAAACTGGAAGTGCAGGGTAGCAGGTTCCAAAATGAAAAAAAATGACAGAGTAATTTTGCTGCCTGAACAGTCACTCAAAACGTTGGAACATCATCATCAGCCTTCAGTCCCAGTATATCTGACAGACATATTTGTGAGACAGGAACTATTGAGGACTTGCTTACCCTGTCTTGGCAGTTTGGCCATTGACTCTGCCTGCATCCAAAATTGCCCTTTTTTAGGCAGAATTCTGTCTGTGGCAAAAACAAGGACATTTTTCCCAGTGGCTTGTTTCCCACATCCGAAGCCATCTCCAGAAAGAGGTTCTTGGATGCTATTCATCTTCTTTGAGGTAGGAAGGTTGTTGCCAGGAGTTAACCTGTCTTACTGTCAAAGAATCTTTAGAATAATAAAATAATCTTTAAATGACATAGTATGTAATTCTCTGAGGCTTCTGAAGACCTTATATAACTATTTTAACTTATCTGCCTATAGAATCATACCTGTTACACCTAGGATGTATATTCTTGTGATTAAAAAATAGACTAGTAATTGACATAATTTGATCAACTAACAATTATTTTGTATTAATTAATTACCCTAAACAGCCTGGAATAGCACTTTCAAGGTATTGGAAGTAAATCTTGTATTGTAATTGAGTCTTTTAAGATTTTTATAAAATTACTTTTTAAGATAAAATGGATTGATCCTTTATAACCCCAAATGGCAGTTTGCCAATAAAGAGAAACAGGCTGAAGAAAAAAAAAATCTTACTTGCTTGTACTTTGTTAAGCTATAAAAAGATGCTTAGATATGAATATATGTGAGTCCTTGATAAAAATTTGGTTTTTTTCATCTGTAATAAGAAAGACATTTAATCATGGAAAGGCATTAGGGAATACTCTCTCTCTCTCTCTCTCTCTCTCTCTCTCTCTCTCTCTCTCTCTCTCTCTCTCTCTCTCTCCCTAGCTATTATCTGTCTTTCTATGAGTGTGAGTGTTTGGCTTTATATTTTTTTGCTGACCCCACATCCCCTCCTTGGATCCCTAAATACACCGTCATTTATAACTCTACCACACACTTCAAAGGCTTCTGATAAAATTGTTTACCATCTTTATGGTTGAAAGAATCATTCTGATTCTCCTACATGAAAAAAAAAGAAAGAAAGAAAGAAAGAAAGAAAGAAAGAAAGAAAGAAAGAGCACATTCATGACAGCTACAATAAAGATTACTGAGGGAAGCAGGATGTGGGGAAGAAGGCTTTTACCAAGTGTCACATCACAGAACTCCTGAGGCTTTGAGGATGTTTTAGAACCATGTCCATCTTGAGAGCATGAATAATATGTAATTTGGTACTTGACAAATACCAGAATGAAATGCAAAAGTAGCAAACACATTTTAAGGAACGGTCATCCAAAAAACACATTCACACAAATATTTATTGGAACACTAAAGAAAAAGAGAATTGTAATTTCCTTTACACTGAAGGAAACCTGAAGGCTTCATATTTGGTAACAGTATGTGCTCTATGATTTTAAGCCTTACTGACATCAATTCACAATGAACATATTCATAAGGGAAGGGGCTACCTTAAAGACAGTAGAAATATATTTTACTAAAATGTATTCTTTTCCTTGGTGACTTCAATATTAAGATTTTTTTTTTTTTTTACAAAAGGAAACTGAAGAAAATATTCCAAATTGTATTTGTTTCAGGGCAGAAAGCAGGAGATACTGAGTGCACTGCCACTGGGATCTTTTCTATGGAAGAGTTAATCATTTAAATTTATTAAAGGTGAAATGTGTTACTTTACATCATTATTTACAGAATGATGCTTTAATAAGAAACTCTATAGAAGGTGGCAAGGAGAAATTGAAAACAATGTACATTTTTGTTACCAGTACTTGTGCTTCTGAAATCATATTATTCTGTATATTCTAAAAATATCAGTGTGATGCTATCAGAATAAACAAAAAACGAGCCAGGCACTGTTGACAAAACAAAGTCTCCCTCTTCTCAGAAGTACCAGTTTCAGGAGAATGGTCACTGTGCCTTTCTCTCTAATCACTGCACTGTTTTCCTCTTATTGTTCTCTCGTCTTACTCTCTTGTTAAGTTGTAACAGGCATTGGTTAAGTTATCTAACAGTTCTGGATGAAGAAGCAGAACATTAATCTTAGTCATTTAAGCCAACTCACTGAAAACTTTCTGTGAAGGTTTTGCAACAACCACAATGGTATACATTTATTTACATTTTGATGAAAGATAAGAGGAGAAATGGGTGACTTTTATGAATAGCAGGTCAACGTAATTTTAATTTAAACCTTTGAGATGTGTAAAGTTATTGTTAAGAATCTTATTAGAAGATATGACAAACTGTAAGGAAGGGGATGTGTGAAAATAATGTGCATCCAATAACCTGAGTTTACTCTAAGACATTGACTGTATCTTGATGTCAACTACTTCCCAGCAGGTTTAACATGTGGTGGCTACTGAGAACAGTGTACCTTATCTATATATTTGGAAGTATACTTTGTTTATTCAAGCCAAAACCCAGAAATCCTGAAGCCAATATGAATGTTGTAAGTAAATCTCAGTATTAATGAACGCAGTTTCAATGATTTTGTCACTAGTAATTTACTCCTCATTTTCTAATTGTCATGCTTATTATAATATGAAGGGTCTCTTTACATATGGCTTCTTGCCTTGCTCTATAAATAAGTCATGCTCTGAGACTTTTTTAAAAGTGCATAAATGAACAAATTAATGAAAGTTCACGTGTTTTCTCTTTTCCATGTAGAGTGAGATAATTTCTTACTGGGGTTATGCCTACGAAGAGCATGAGGTGGTGACTGAAGATGGTTACATCCTCCCTATTTTCAGAATTCCCCATGGAAAGAACAAGTCTAACAATTTAGGTAAGATAGGAGTGAGAAAAGAAGCATTGCAACTGTTAATACTTTTAGTCAAATTTATTCTATGTAGAATCTTCCTATTCAATTATCCATAATAAGGATGCTCAGACCAAAGGTATCCAAGTATCATATCTCAGATATAAAAAGATGAGGGTATGACTGACACCTGGCTTGTGTTGATTGCCATCATATTGAGAAGAAAATAAACTACTTCATGACAGTCGCAGTGAGAAAGAACTAGAACTTTCAGGAACACCTGACTCTGTAGAAGACTTAGTTACTGCTGCAAGAATTCATGCCTTTACTCATAAAAATGCCCAGCTCCTGTGTCCATCTGAAATCTCAGACTACTAAGATCATGTTTAAGTTCAGGGTTTTGTTGTTGTTTTAGTTATTTGTTAAACAGTCTACACATGAACCTTTGTATCTCAAAACATTTGTGTATGTATATGTATGTTATATTTTGCTTTTCATAAGCTTGAACTATACTAAAAGACAGTGTAACTCATAAATTATAGAACTTAAAAATTTCCAGTGAAAATTTTTGTATTTATTCTAGTGATAGAAAGGAAAAAAGGAGACCTTGTAGGTGAAATGATTATTTTTACCATAAGGAACACGGAGATCTGTGTATGAATGTAACATAAGTGTAATGACATCTTATAATTATACTGTGGCTACTAGTATATAATCGGGACTCAAACTGATGGTACTAAACATTTCCAAGAAAGAGAATAAAGTATCAAAGAGATGATAATGGAAGATTTATACAAATGGGACTTACTTACAAAACGGCACAATGAGCCCCATTATTTTGAACACTGCAAAACAATTACAAATAAGAAAGACATTTTCTCTCTTTCCTTTACAGTTCCAAAGCCCGTAGTATATTTACAGCATGGGTGGGCTCTGTGTGCTTCTTCCTGGATTCTCAACCCTCCCAGTGGAAGCCTGGGCTTCCTTCTGGCAGATGCTGGATTCGATGTGTGGCTGGGGAACAGCAGAGGCAATATCTACGCCAGGAAACATGTGCGCCTAGACCCACATTCCAGAGAATTCTGGGCTTTTAGGTAAGGAGTAGTAATATTTATGTTTATTTTTTCCTTAAAGCTGTATTAAATGTTTTATGTCATCATAAATGTATTGTGCTCTACTGAAGGCAGTTATGAAGAATCTTTATTATGGAACAATATATTTTTTTAAATTGCTAGACAAAGTTCACTTAGAAGTTTGTTTTAAATTTGAATTTGTCATTAAGAGAAATATAAATATTACATATTTATGTTTCCCAAATACAAATAACTCTGCAAGTTCATCTAATTCAGGAAATAACTTCACTGAAATAAAGTGGAGATAGAATAGGTATATATATTTCACAAGTAAAAATTTCTAAATGAGCTGGGTGTAGTGGCATACACCTGTAATCCCAGCACTTGGGAGGCAGAGGCAAGCTTATCATTGCGAGGTCAAAGCCAGCCTGGTCTATAGAAGGAAGTCCAGGATAGCTAAAGCTACATAGAGAAATTTTGTCTTAAAAAACAAAACAAAAAATTCCTAAATGTAACTATGTGGTACAAACCAGTGCAAACATGCTTTGAAATTTAGTCTGTCACTTGATTGTCTATGATCTTCAGCTCCATGGGAGGCATGCAAACATAGGATCATATCAAGGCTGCTGTGGGCATTGAATGAGGTGGTTTTTCTATAGGGGTAACTGTGAATAATCGATTATAGGTATTTTATTACTGCAGTCTCATGAGTCAGGTGAAAGACTCCTTAAGTTCACGTTTTAATATATAAAGTGTAAGTTGTAGTTATTAAAAACAATTAACACATTGTTTTGTTTCGCACAGTTATGATCAACACATAAAATACGATCTTCCTGCCACCATTGACTTCATTGTGAACAAAACAGGACAGAAACAAGTTTACTACGTTGGCCATTCCCAGGGTGCCCTTATAGGTATGTTGGGAGACTGAGATTTGACCATTTGTCATTTTTATCTTACAACCCACCCAAATTCTTCCAAAAATAGTTTTCTATTCTGGAAATGACCTTATGTCAGTACTTTGAAACACTTGGACTAGCCAGTCGTCCACGTGTGAAATTGTTTTGTTTAAGCAATAAGCATACAAGCTTCTTATTGTTGTTGTTTAGTGGAGGGCTTTGGTATTTAGCCCAGGAGAGCCTTAACCTCACAACCCCTCTGCATTGGCTTCCTGAGTGCTGAGAGTACAGATTTCAGCCACAGCAGCTGGCTAATCTTTTCAATTTATCAACAAGCATAATTGATATTCTTCATTATCTAGTTTTTCAACATTATCATTCCAAATGCATAACACATTTAAATAAATAATCAGTATGTATCCCATATACTGGATTCTATGCAACTCGAGTTTCCAAGACTAGGTTGGTGTAGTTGATTCAATGTTCCTATCATAATTTTTCAGTGGAAAATTTATGTATAGGCACTGTTTAGGAAATTTTTTAATTAATCTGGACTCTGAGTAATTAAATTCTGAGGGCCCAGTGATTTTCTACAAAGCTTTACTTGCTTGGTATTTTTCTGGATTAGCCTGAGGCTTGACAATTTTTATTCTGAAAATCTGAAATACAGTAAATGCTTCCAACCCACCTGACTACCTGAAAAACATTTCTAATTAAAATATATATTGTTCATTTAAACATATGATGATATTACTGTTTAAAGATAATTCACTGCTTGTTATTTATAGCTTATGCTGTACACTAAAGAAATAAGATTTTTCCAAAGCTTAGAATTAGAAAGGCAGGATGTATCAAGGAAAATACAGACCCTCAAATATTTGGAGTCCTATGTTTTCTTGTAGGACTATCTTTCTTGAAAATACATTGCAGTATGCTAATTTTTATTCAAAGTATTTACTGATTTGATGTTCGTAAGTAAATTATTCATTCTCCTTGGAATTCTGCAGAGGAAAAATGTTACTGTGCATTACAAATGCTGCTGGAATTCAAAAGCACCCTAAATAAAACAACACTACCAAAAATGGAATGATGTGTCCAGAAATTTTATTGGCTAGTCATGTAGACAGTAAAGAGGAAAGCAGAGAGATGTACAACTGCCAATCGTTGGCCACAACAGGATGAACTTTTAAAAGTCATGATAGATGTGGCAGCCCCAGACACAGCTAATTAGTTTAAAATTTTAAGACCTTTATATAAATAGTCATTAAGTGTGATTATATACATGTGGACTCATGCACACACATATACATACATGCACACATAAACACCCAGAAATATACTTACACATATACACATCAGGACGTTGGAGTAAGGAGCAAAAAGAAAGCTATAGGAAATGTCACGTGGCACATAAGCAACATCTTCTCCACTTTCAGGGAACATTTTATGCCGAAAACATTAAGCTCAAGAACTTACAGGCATATTTTTGGAACACAGACTACTCAATGAGCACAAGCAATTGAATGGGGGAAATAGAAGGACCCAGAGAGTCCAGGATCCCCACCAAAAAACCCTCATGGCTGGCAGATCTGGACCCAGGGGGCCTGCACACACTGATGTTACAACCAAGGAAAATGCATGCAGAAAACTTAGATCCCTTTTTCAGATCTAGGCAGTGGACAGCTCTTTCTCCAAGGTTGTGGGGAGAGTGGGGACTGACTCTGACGTGAACTCTGGTGCCCCCTATTTGACCACTTGCCTTTGGTGGGGAGGCCTGGTAGCACTCAGAGGAAGGGGAGGCAGATTATCTGGATGAGACCTGATAGGCTGTGATCATATGGTGGGGGAGGAGGTCCCCTTCTGTCACAGGTCTAGGGGAGGGCACTACAGTGAAAGAGTGGGGAGGGGAACAGAAAGATATAAGTGAGGGTATAACAATCTGGATGTAATCTGAATAAATTATTTTTAAAAACTCACAAGATTAAAATCAAATTAGACATTAAAAAAAGAAAGAAAGAAAGAAAATATGAAGATTGTGTGCAAATCCGTAATACATACTAACCACAATCAGGATGATCACACAAGAAAAAACAAATGTTTTTTTCAAAAGAATACCGGCTATACATCACTCAGAATTCCACCAGTGTAAGCATGATGCTTAGTTTTGAACTTCCATGCTTCAATTCGCCTTCAGATCTCTCTATGGGACTTTTTCTTGATTGGTAGTTGATGGTGGAGGCCCATCCCACTAGGGGGTAATGCCATTCATTTGCAGTTGAGCCTGGACTCTATGAGAAAGGCAGCCGAGCAAGCCCTAGGAAGCAAGCCAGGAAGTAACATGTCTCCCTGTGACCCTGCTTCAGTCCCTCCCTTGGGTACCTTCCCTGGCTTTCCTTGATAGTGGGCTCTAACCTGTAAAAAATAGTAAACCCTTTGCTCCCCAAGTTGGTGTTAACCAGTGTTTTGTCACAAAATAAAACCAAACTAGGACAGAAACAGAACTCAGTAACTAAGTTCAGGGAAGGTTTATTTATCAAATTGGTGTTTATTTTAAAAAGCCCTAGGAGTCGCTGGATGTCAGTCTAAGCACCCCAAAGCACTTATAGTGAGTTAAATAAAAAAAAAATTCATCATAAGGTGCATGTCCAGATGTTTTAGAGGTGACTAGTCAGAGATAGTCAGGAAATATATGAGAAAAAACAGATTTCATCCTAGTGCTAAACTAGCCAAATGACACAGGGGTTTAAATCAAGAGAGAACATGAGGGCCTGGGCTGATGACTCAGTGGTTAAGAGCACAGTCCACTCTTCCAGAAGACCTAGGTTCAAATCTCGGTATCCACAAGACATCTCACAACTGTCTTTATCTCCCATTACAGGTGTTCCCCTCTTATATTCTGGCCTTCCCTGGTACCAAGCACATATTTGGTACACAGACATAAATCGAGCCAAAATGTCCATACACATAAAATAATATATAAAAGGATAAAATACTAGTATATTAATTATAATCTTATTTTCTTTCAGCTTTTGGAGCGTTTGCAACAAATCCACAATTAGCTCAGAAGATCAAAATGAATTTTTCACTGGGTCCAATTGCAACTGTAAAATACATGTCAGGACTCATCCGCATGATCGTATTGCTGGAACCCACTATCACCAAGGTTTGTAATACTTACAGCATGGTGCCAGAAAGAGCCGTACACTTAGAGTTTTCAAAACAAGAAAAACCCTAAAGAGTGGAGGTGCTGTTGTACTCTCCTGCTGATTGTACAGCTCAGTTTTCCCAATGGCCACAGGGCAGCTCCCCCAAGGTAAGAACCCCAGCTGGGCCTTACAAGGTCTGTCTTCTAATGTTACAGTTAATCAGGATTTGGGGGGATATTTTTTGTCCATTTCTTTTTCCTATCTTTTGATATTTTTACTAACATACTTTATCTTGTGAAAATATGCCTCCTGCATTTCTTTCTTTCTTCTTTCTCTTTCCTTCAAGACATCGTTTCTCTGTGTAGCCCTAGCTGTCCTTAAACTTGCTCTCTAGACCAGGCTGTCCTCAAACTCACAGAAACCTGACTTGCTCTGTCTCCTGAATGCTGGGATTAAAAATGTATGCCACCACTGCCTGGTTTTCTTTTTAAGTATTTCAGCTTTATTTATTTTATTTTATGTGTATGAGTAATTTGCCTGCATGTATGTACGTGTAGCTACATGTGCCTGGTGTGTCTCGGCCCGCGGGACAAATCGAACCAGGGTTCACCTGAAAGAGGGAGTGGGGATTGAAAGTGGGATACAGAGATGTAAGAAATAAGGAGTCAAGTCTGGAAATTTCTGATCAAGACTCTCTTTAATGTGGACTAGTAAAAATATATAGAAAGCAAGGTCAATAGGATCTATTCTAATCCCACTCTCCCTAGCCCCCAGGGAAAAGCCCGAATTGCTCCCTGCAAGAACTTTCTATTTCTCTGAGTAGTTTCCCTGTAAGAACTTCCTTGATCCTCTGGGTGGTTCCAAGTTGGGACTTCCCTACTTCTTTCAAAGGTAAATACTCCAAGGGTAGCCTAGAACACAAGACCTCCTCTGGCGAAGGTCAGCAACTTGAGGGTCACAGCATGCAGCCTGAACATGGTATTTCTGACATGGCAGAATTTGGCATGGCTCCCCACATGTGCCTGATGCTTAGGGAGGTCAGAAATATACATCAGAGACCCACCTTTATAGTTACTATAAAGGCAATGAGATGATAATGTAATAGGGTATAAGGTAATAAAGGTAATAAGGCATGAGATATTATGTTGTAAAGGAGCTTATTGATTGAGCATGGGGGGAGGGAGAGAAAGAGGGGAGGGGTTCCCCAGAGAGAGAGAGAGACAGAGACAGGGAGAGCAAGAAGAGGGAGAGTAGAGAGAGACCACGAGGAAGGTCTGTCTTTTATATGGCTCTGAACAGGGCCACATCCCCGTGACAGGTAAGCAGTGACATCACAGGTAGGCAGACTGAAGCAGAACCTTAACATTCCTACATTTTTCTATAATTAAAAAATAAGGAATGTTGGATTTTTTTATATTAGGTAAGTTAAAGTATATAAACGTAAGTAAGGGAGAAAAAAGAGAGAAAAAAATCAGTAGCTGATGGAAAGCTTACCAAAAATAGGAGAGGTGATGGTTTATATTTACAGGTAGCTTACCAAAAGTATATCAGGCAGGCAGTGCCAGGAGCAGACAGGTTACTCCAGCCAGAGGCAGTCCACTGGTCTTCACCCAGGTTTACTGCTAACAGTACCATAGTGGGGAGGGTGCCATGCAGCACAGTGAATTACCTTTCTGTGCTTGGTCCTGGGAGGAAGTAAAACAGCAGAAATTTGTCTTAGTTTAGAATCACAGTTTGAAGGCAGAGCAGTGATAGGTTAGAGCTGGAATGAATGGAGGTTTAGAATGAAATTTGGAAGAATGGAGTTCAGTATAAAGGATTCCAGAATTATTATTTTTTTAATTATCTATTTTTTATATTTTATTAATTTATTCATATTACTTCTCAGTGATTATCCCATTCCTTGTATCCACTCATTCCTCCCTCTCTCCTATTTTCCCCTTAGGGTTCCAGAATTATTAGACATGGATGATCCTTCCTCATATACGGCCACCAATTTTATAATAAATATAAAGGCAATGAGATAATAAGATAATAGGGTATAAAGTAATAAAGGTAATAAGGTACCAGATACTTTGTTGTAGAGGAGTTTGTTGAATGAGCATGGGGAGAGAAGGAAAGGTGGGAGGAGTACCCCACAGAGAGTCAGAGACAGAGACAGGAAGAGTAAGAAGAGAGAGAGAGTAGAGAGAGATCATTAGGAGGGTCTGTTGTTTAGTATGGCCCTGGGTAGGGCTCTTACGTCTGAGCCACATCTCCAGCCCCTTTATTTATTTGTAAAGGTTTATAAAGTGATGCTTCATGTATTTTCCTTTAACCTATTTCCCCTGTTCATATGTTGCTGCCAAAATTTGCCAAAACATTATAGAATGTTTGCTACATAGATTTCTGAGTTCACTGGCTGCCATTGATTTTCACCTAAATCATGGAATCTATGCAAATAATTGCTATATAATTGCATTGTTTTAATTCACTCACGTTACTCCATCATTAGAACTTTTGCTAATATGCCTTTCACACTGACCCACAATTCTGACATTATTATTTCCCTTTAAATAAACGTTTAGATTTTAAAATACATCAAACTGTGAAAAGAATAACCTATGTGGTTTTTATAGTGTTTTCTGTTTTAATGTAGTGACTTTGATTTCCATCCATGGCCATTTTTCTATAGACAGTAGAAATGCATTTGACCTTTCTTACATTCTTGGTAAGGATTGCCTTGGCTTACTTATTTCCGAACAGTCTTTTTCTATCTGTGTGTGTCAATGATATTCATATAATGGATAGAAATTAGGAGTTAGAAGTTTTTAAGTATCGCACATAGTTTTGTAGGTTTTGATCTCTTTTGAAGCCTCCTTTAAATGGGGTTCGTTAATGCCACTACCTCCCTTCCTACTCACTTACTCTAGATAGGAGAGAAAGAAGGTTAGAAGAGACAGTGGAGGCAGAACTTTTAAGACTCAGCTCCTTCCACTCTTTGTCATCAGGATTTCAACACCTAACACAGCAGCAGGAACAAGCAGCAACAGGAACAACAGCAAGAACCAAAAGCAGCCTCTTTGAAGTTTTCTCTAAGCATTTCTCTTTAGGAGTGTCTGGAAGCAAACCAATGTGCAGTCAAGCAATTCAAGTTTCTAAAGTGGGTGTGGAGGACACCTGCAGTGCCAAGACTTAGGCCTCTGGCCTGCACATTGGAAGTAACACCAGCTGGCACTACAAAATAATACGGTCTTAAAAAGCTTTTCTGGAGAGAGGATCCAAGATGGCGACACTGATCACACACTGTGTCTGATTAGCAAGAAATCCAGGACTGCACAGCTACCTAAAGACCACACTGAGAGCTACAAAACACCAGTGCTGCTGATTCCCAGGTGAGAGGGATCCACATTGTGTGAGGCATGAGTGGATCCAACCCCTGGCCACCCAGCTAACCCACAGAAAAATCCTGAGGAAGAGCCCACATTAGTTGCATCTTGGGAAGGACTGTGGGGTATCCTTGCAGCTTCCGTCACTCACCGCCCCTCTACCGCTTGCCAGATCCGGGACGGGGAGCGAACAGGCAGAGCTGAGCCCTGGCACCAGACACAATCCACATCAGCTGCTCCCCGAGAAAGAGTGGGAGGCACCCAAGCACCTTTGAGATCTGATCTCTCGCAGGGCCCCAGCTGGTTGCTGGCATAGCCCAGCTGGGTCACAGAGCAGATAAGCATAGCCCTGCCATTTCAAGAGGGCCCGTGGAACTTCTGAGTAGCTTGGAGTTCCAATATCTCACAGTCCCTCTCCCTCCATCTGCTTACCAGCTGGGAGCAGACCTTGTGGCCTGCAGAGCTGATTCCAGGTGCTGGCCAAAATTCACATTAGCTGACATCCTACGAGCAACTTCAGGCATTGGTCTGTCTCTGCCCACCTTCCTGAAGCATATACCAGTCAGACACAGCTAAGACACAAAGCAAGCAGGCTGAGCAGAGACTTGTGCGGGCCATGATCAGCATTAGTTGCTATCCTGGGAGCAACCTCAGGCCTGGGTTGATCTATGCTCACCTACCTGAATCATACTGCTCTGACACAGCTAAGACACAAAGCACACAGGCTGAGCAGAGACCTGCTTATGCCACAGACCTCATTAGCTGCTAGCAGCTTCTGGCTCTGATCTCACCCTGCCCACCTATAGCCTATTGGCATGAGCCACCTAGATCAAAGAGCAGAGACTTGTGCGGGCCACACTCCACAACCACTGCTGTTTTACGAGCAGTTTTGGGCTCTATTATCTCTGCACCAGCCAGCGGCTTACTAGTCTAACCTAACTGGGGCACAGAGAGATAAGCAGAGCCCTGTCATATCAAGAAGGCCTATAAAACACACCAGCAGCTTTGGGCTCTGGTCCCTTTCAGCCTCCCAGCTGCTTACCATCCTGATCCATCAGGGATACAGAGTATATAGACTGAGCTGAGTCTGGCACAGACCAAGACTTACATTTGTGGCCATTTTTAAAAGGTCTGTGGGTCACCCAAACAGCATCAAGATTGAGTCTCTCACAGCCCCCCAGCTGCTTACTGACCTAACCCATCTGGAACACAGCCGGTAGACCGAGTGCTACCATTTTGAAAAGGACTGTATGGCACCTGAGCAACTCTGGGCTTAGAAACATATCAGCCTACTCCTCTCTTGCCTAACTCAATTGGGATACAGTCAGGAAACTCAGCTGAGGTAAGCGGGGTGCAGGCTCTAACACCCACTGTCCAACATCCTGAGGAGGCCTAGCAAACAACCTTTGGCTTAGAGTTCTCCTTACTTGCTCCCAACCTGCCTGGCCAATGTGGGACACAGACAGCGACAACATTGGAGAAACCTCTAGGCCTGCTAACATCAGAGACAACCAGATGCCTAGAGGAGAGTGCTGGAAGACAAGCCACAAAACTCAGAGCCATATACCACCAGCAGAAACCAGTGATCCTACCATAGCAAGCCCTGGAGATATGAACACCCACGAAGGTCAAGGAGAAGACTTTAAATCTGAGGTGATGAAAATGACAGAAGCTTTGATAGAAGAAAATAAATCACTCAAAGAAACACAGGAAAACAGATGAAGGAATGGGATAAATTCTATAAAGAATTACAGGAAAATTCAATCAAACAGGACCAGGAAATGAATAAGACTATTCAAGACCTAAAGAGGGAATTAGAAGCAATAAAGAAAACACAAGCTGAGGCCATCTTAGAATTGGAAAACATAGGGAAAAGAACAGGAATAACGGATACAAGCCACACCAACAGAATACAAGAGATGGAAGAGAGAATCTCAAATGTGGAAGATATGATCAAAGCTATTGATACATCATTCAAAGAAAACTAAAAAGTTCCTGACACAAAACACCTAAGAAATCTGGGACACTATAAAAAGGCCAAATCTAAGAATAATAATAATAGAAGAAGGAGAACATTCCGAGCTCCAAGACCCAGAAAGTATTTTCAACAAAATCATAGAAGAAAACTTCTCCAACCTAAAGAAAGAAATGCCTATAAACATGCAAGAAGCCTACAGAACTCCAAATAGATTCGACCAAAAAAGAAAATCCTCTCACCACATAATCAAAACAATAAATATACAGAACAAAGAAAGAATGTTAAAAGCTGCAAGAGAAAAAGGCCAAGTCACAAATAAAGGCAAACCCATCAGAATAACACCTGACTTCTCAACAGAGACTATGAACACTAAAAGGGACTGGATGGAAGTCATGCAAACATTAAAGACCACAGATGCCAACCCAGACTACTATATCAAGCAGCACTTTTAATCACCATAGATCGAGAAAACAAGATATTCCATGACAAAACCAAGTTTAATCAGTACCTAACCACAAATCCAGACCTACAGGGGAAACTAGAAGGAAAACTCCAACTTAAGAAGGCTAACTACATTCAGGAAAACACAGGAAAAAAGTAACTCCCCATCCACAAATCCAAAACACAGAAGTGCATATATTCTACCACCACCAATACCAAAGCAAAAGGAACTAACAACCACTGGTCATTAATATCTCTTAACATCAATGGCCTCAACGCTGCAGTAAAAAGATACATACAGACAGAATGGATGCAAAAACAGGCTCCATCATTCTGCTGCATACAAGAAACACACTTCAACAATAAAGGTAAATATTATCTCAGAGTAAAGAGTTGGAACACTGTATTCCAAGCAAATAGACCCAAAAAGCAAGCCAGAGTAGCCATTCTAGTATCTGATAAAATAGGCTTTCAACCAAAACTAATCAAAAGAGATGGGGAAGGTCACTACATCTTCATCAAAGGAAAAATATACCAAGATGAAGTCTCAAGTCAGAACATCTATGGCACAAATTCAGGAGCACCCACGTTTGTAAAAGAAACATTACTAAAGTTTAAGCCACACATCTAACTCCACACATTAATAGTGGGAGACTTCAACACCCCTCTGTTCCCAATAGAGAGATCATCAAGACAGAAACTAAATGGGGAAACAAGTAAATGAATAGACATCATGAAACAAATGGACCTAACATATTTACAGAACATTTCACTCAAACACAAAAGGATACACCTTCTTTTCAGCACCTCTTAGAACCTTCTCAAAATTGGCCACATACTTGGTCACAAAGCAAACCTCAACAGATACAAGAAAATCAAAATAATCCCTTGCATCTTATCAGACAAGCATAGATTAAAGATGGAACTCAACAACAACACAACTGAAAGCCTGCAAACCCATGAAACTGAACAACTCCCTACTCAATGACATCTGGGTAAGGGATGAAATAAAAGGAAAAATTAAAAACTTGCTAGAATTCAAAGAAACTGAAGGTACAACCTACCCAACCCTATGGAACACAATGAAAGCAGTGCTAACAGGAAAGTTCATAGCACTAACAGCTTTTATTAAAAAACTGGGGAGATTCCACATTACTAATTTAACAGCACATCTGAAAGCTCTAGAAAAAAAAATAAGCAGACACTCCCAAGAAGAGTAGAGACCACTGGAAATCATCAAACACAGGGCTGAAATCAATAAATTGGAAACAAAGAATATAATTCAAAGAATCACTGAAACCAAGAGCTGGTTCTTTGAGAAAATCAACAAGATAGACAAACCTTTAGTGAAACTAACTAAAAGGCAGAGGGAGAATATTCAAATCAACAAAATCAGAAATAAAAGGGGAGACATAATGATAGACACCAAGGAAATCCAAAGAATCATCAGAGCTTACTTCAAAAGCCTGTATGCCAGAAAATTCAAAACCTAAATGGACAATTTTCTTGATAGTTACCAACTACCAAAATTGAATCAATATCAGGTAAATGAATTGAATATTCCTATCACACCTAAGGAAATATAGGCAGTCATCAAAAATATCCCAATGATGACAACATCAAAAACCAGGACCAGATGGATTCAGCACAGAATTCTACCAGATCTTCAGACAAGAGCTAATACCAATTCTCCTCAAACTATTCCGTAATAGAAAAAGAAGGAGCATTATTACCAAACTCATTGTATGGGGTCGCATTCACCTTGACACCTAAACCACAGAAAGACTCAAGAAAGACTGAGAATTGCAGGACAATTTCTGAGAAAATATTCAATAAAATACTCGCAAACCAAAAGAAGAACACATCCAAACTATCACTCACCTTGACCAGGTGGCTTCATCCCAGGCATACAGAGATTGTTCAATATATGGAAATCTATCAATATAATTCATCATATAGGCAGACTGACAAAAAACCCACATGATCATGTCCTTAGATGCTGAAATAGCATTCAACAAAATCCAATACACATTCATGTTAAAAGTCCTGGAGAGAGCAGGGATACAAGCCACACACCTAAACATAATAAAGGCAATATACAGCAAGCCTATATCCAACATCAAACTAAATGGAGAGAAACTTAATTCAATTCCACAGGAACAAGATAAGACTGTCCACTCTCTCTGTATCTCTTCAATATAGTACACGAAGTCCTAGCTAGATCATTAAGACAACTAAAGGAGATCAAGGGGATACAAATCAGAAAAGAAGTCAAACTATGACTATTCACAGATGATATGATAGTATACAAAAGTGACCCCAAAAATTCTATCAAGGAACACCTTCAGCAAAGTGGCTGGATACAAAATCAACTCAAAACAATCAATAGCTCTACTGTATACAAGTGACAAAAAGGCTGAGAAAGAAGTTAAAGAAATGACACCCTTCACAATAACCACAAATAATATAGATTATCTTGGTGTAACTCTAACCAACAAAGTCAAAGATTTGTATGAAAAAAATTTCAAATCTCTGAATAACTATTTGAAGAAGATTTCAGAAGATGGAAAGATCTCCCATGCTCATGCATTGGGAAAATTAACATAGTAAAAATGATCATCTTACCAAAAGCAATGTAGAGATTCAATGCAATTTCCATCAAAATACCCACACAATTCTTTACTGATCTTGAAAGATCAATTCTCAACTTCATATGGAAAAACAAAAAACCTAGAATAGCTAAAATGATCCTGTAAAATAAAAGATCTTTTGGAGGAATCTCCGTCCCTGATCTCAAGCTGCACTATAGAGCAATAGTAATGAAAACAGCATGGTACTGACATAGAAATAGGCTGATTGATCAATGGAAACAAATCAAAGATGCAGAAATAAAACCAAAGACCTATGGACACTTGATTTTTGACAAAATCAAATCCGTACAATGGTAAAAACATAACATCTTCAACAAATGGTGCTGATCTAACTGGATGGCTACATGTAGAAAAATGAAAATAGATCCATATCTCTCATCCTGTACAAAACTGAAGTCCAATTGGATTAAAGACCTCAACATAAATCCAGACACACTAAATCTGTTAGAAGAAAATGTGGGGAAGAGCCTTGAGCTCATTGGCAAGCTCATTGGCACAGGAGACAACTTCCTGAACAGAACACCAACAGCTCAGGCTCCAAGATCAACTATTAATAAATGAGACTTTAGGAAACTAAAATTCTGTAAGGGGAAGGACACTGTCAACAGAACAAAATGACAGCCTACAGACTGGGAAAAGATCTTCTCCAACCCTACATCTGACAAAGGGCTAATATTCAAAATATATAAAGAGCTCATGAAATTAAACACCACCAAACCAAATAATCCAATTAAAAATGGTTTACAGAACTAAACAGAGAATTCTTAGCAGAGGATTATTGAAGGCTGAAACACTTAAAGAAATGCTCAGCATCCCTAGTTATCAGGGGGAAGAAACTCAAAGCAACTCTGAGATTCCATCTTACACCTGTCAGAATGGCTAAGATCAAAAACTCAGGTGACAGCACATGCTGCTGAGGATGTGGAAAAAGGGAAATGCTCCTTCATTGCTGGTGGGAATGAAAACTTGTACAACCATTTTAGAAATCAATCTGGTGCTTTCTCAGGAAATTGGGAATAACTCTACCTCAGGACTCAGCTATATCACTCCTGGGAATATACCCAAAAGATGCTCAACCATACAACAAGGACTTTTGCTCAACTATGTTCATAGCAGCTTTATTCCTAATAGCCAGACTCTGGAAACTACCTAGAGAATGGGTAAAGAAATTGTGGTACGTTTACACAATGGAATACTGCTGAGCTACTAAAAAAAGGAAATCTTGAAAATTTCAGGTAAATGGATGGAACTAGAAGAGATCATCGTAAGTGAGATAACCCAGACCCAGAAAGACACACATGGTATATACTCACTAATAAGCAGATATTAGCTACATAACACAGGATAACTACACTACAACACAGAGACTGAAACATCAACCAAGGACCATGTATGATGTGGATCTAGACTCTCTGCTCAGATGTAGCAGCACAGTCTCCTTGTGGATGCCAAAATGTGGAGAGTAGGGTCTACCATGGACATGCACTCTGGCCACCAAACTTAGATTACTTCCCCCTGGCAGGGCAGCCTTGCCAGGCTACAGAGGAAGAAGTTACAGGTAGTACAGATGAGACTTGATAGGCTGAGGTCAGATGTTAGGGTAGGAAGGCTCCCTTTTCTGAGGACTAAGGAGGGAGGTAGAAGGAATGAGGGACGAAGAAGGATCAGGAGAGAATGAAGAAAGGGAATACAATCAGGATGTGAAGAATTTAAACTTCAGAACAAGCAGGTAACATATTACTAATCCCACTATATGGGAATAGCTCTGAGACTGGCTGAGGCATGAATTTCTAGGCATAGATAATGCTTATTGTTTGCTACAGAACTCCTATGAATTATTATTAGATGCCATTCTTCATATGACATGAAGAAAGATTTACAGATGTCTTTTTTTTTATGCCCGTACAAGGAGCAGAAAACCAGCCTTAATTTTTCTGTGCATCATGCATACCTTATACACTTATAATTTTGGGAGTGTATAATGCTTCTGATGAATTATATGCTTTCAGAACAAAACAACAGGACACTGACAGGATGCATTCTTCTCAGCATGCTGGACACTGATATCCTGTATTGTTCCTGTTCCAGCACCAAGTGCTTCAATTGCTGTTCCTCATCAGAACAAATTAACTCCCAGGACACTTTTAAAAAAAAAAGCTTCCAATCCCAGCTCCAGCATTTCATACTGTCCCACACAGGACTCTAATTAAGCCAGAATTTCTCAAAATTTAGAAACTGGACCACATTTGCTATTCCTAGCTTATTTAACCATTTCCCCAATTTTATTTGGACCCCTACAAAGGTATTATTTATCCCAAATCAGCTAGAAGAAACCTTAAGAGAATGATGCCTCATTTCCTTTAAGGGGGGTTGGGTAGGTTTTTGGTTGCTTTCTTGGGATATAGAGGGTTATTATCAATGGGAGCTGATTACAAGTTATTATAGGTATTTTTTTAGAGAGAAAACAAGGTTAGACTCAGCGATATCTCTATTGTCCTTTTTCTTACGTTCTTAGGTTTGGAGATAGGGGTTGAAAAGGAAGAAGATGTAATATAGAAATGTATAGGGAAGATAGAACAAAAAATATATTAGTGAATCTACTCCTCAACTTAATGCCTCATTTGTCACTTGTATGGTTATTTTTAATTCACTAGGGTAGAATTTTTATATGGATGCAAAATAAGTTTAATTTAATTTTAGATACAGTGGTATAGAATTCAAATGTAAGATTATTCTTCACACACACATACATGTATATATATATATATATATATATATATATATATATATATATATTAATATGAGGTATTGTATCCATATAACTCAATTATAATACAAGGTTTACTTCCAATACTTTGAAAATGCTATTGCAGGCTGTTTATTATAAATAAGTTAGACAAGTTAATTGTTAGTTGAGCAAATCATGGTCATGTCAATGACTAGTCTACTTTTATCATAAGAATATACATCTTAGGTGCAGCAGATAGATTTGATTCAATAGAAAAATAAAGTAGGATAGTTAGATAAGGTCTTCAAAAACCTCAGAGACATGCAGAATATGGCAATTAAAATGTTTTTATTATTTTAATAATTCACTGACAATGAGACAAGATAGCTCCTGGCAACACCCAGCCTACCTCAAAGAGGATGATGAGCATCAAAGAACCTCCTTATGGAGATGGCTTGAAATGTGGGAAACAAGCCACTGGGTAAAATGTCCATGTTTCTACCGCACACAGAATTCTGCCTAAAAAAGGAGAAGCTTGGATGCAGGCAGAGTTGATGGCCAAACTCTGCCAAGACAGGGTAAGCAAGTCCTCAATAGTTCCTGCCTCACAAATCTGTCTGTCAGATACATTGGGCCATAATGCTGAAGATGGTGCTCCAACATAGTAGAGAGCTTTGGGTGACTGTTCAGGTAGCATATTCTGTCATCTTCTCATTTGAAAAGCTACTAACCTGAACTCCTGGCATACTCAGGTAGTCAAGTTTATTCCTTCTCAAGTCTCTGATGGAGTTGAAGACCAGGTAGCTTAGTTTTACAGTGAAGCTTAGCTGTTTAAGGGTTAAGATGTTTTTAGGGGTAGACAGTTGTTTTAAGTTGATAATGACAAGATGTGATGGAGATTGATTTACATTCAGAATTTCAGATGCACCAAAATAGAAAAGATGTTTTCTTCAAGGCTGTCAAATAGAAATAGCCAAAACACTAAGAATGTAACATTTATATAATTCCTGATTGTGTCATGATTCTTCTTGCTATAGGTAATCTATTGTATATATGTGTAATAACATAAATGTATATGTAAAAATTAAAAAATGTTTCACTAAAAAAAGCTTTTATGTAAATATTTCTTAAAGTCTATTAGCCTTCTCTTCAGGAATGACAATACATTATACTTTACTTACTCAGTGCTGTTTACATAAGTGTATAGGGGCTAGAGAGGTTAAAAGCACATACAGATCTTCCAGAGGACCCTTGTTTGATTCCTAGAACCCACATCAGGCAGCTCATAGCTGCCTGCAACTCCAGCTCCAAGGGCATGCCTCACTCTGGTCTCCATGGCAGCAGTACACATGTGTACACACCTACACTCACATACATATAAATATTTAGGATTTTGTTTTGTTTTAAAATTATATTAAGGCAATATTTAAATAATATAAATTTTAGTTTATTTTGTAAATTATATATATATATATGACTTTTTAGGACTCTTAATTTATTAATTTATTGCCTTTTTTCCTTATATTCATTCATTTAAACTGAAGTTTTTGGCTTTTTGTTTGTTTGTTTGTTTTTGGTGGGTTTTTTGGGGTTATTTCTTGTAGGCCTTGTATGCTAGTGGCATAAATTCTGTTATTTATTGTATATCTTGAGATAGTCTATTACTTCTTTGTATCCTAGGTGTGATTTTAGTGTATATGGAAATCTTGGCAAGACGTATTTTATTTTATAGAATTAAATAATTCTTCTGATGTCTATCGACCTCTGTGGTTTCTGATGATAAGTCATCTCTTGGGCACATTAAAGATCCTTTGTGAATAGTTGCTTCCTTTAACTTTCTTCTTTGCTTTTTTGTCAATTTGATTGCTGTGTGTCTTAGTTTAGTATAGGCATGGTTGTTGCTGTAAATTTAAAATTATGGTCTAACAAATGTTTATTATTAGCTCTATAATTATTACAGTGGTATTTTCTAATCTGCTATCACCTGGGGAAGGGCGGGTATTAATCCCTTAAACTACCTTCCATATCTCCCTGCCCCTATCTAATGCCAGCCACTTCAAATAATTTCTATGAGCTACCTCCCATCCACAATCCTAAATACTTGCTAATGTTCTTCATCTGGGCCAAATCCTCCATCCATGCCAGCCATGTGCTTCTTACTCCACATCACCCATGACTATGGCCTCCTTCCTTCTCTTCTTCTTCTCCTATCTCCTTCCAAAAATCCTCTTCCTCCACAAGCCAGAGAACCTTACCCATGCCTACCCCATTTGCCCTTCCCATGTATGTTGGCTTTTTGTTGGTGAAACAAGAATAAGTTTTAGACAAGGTTACAAACATTATTTGGGGATATGTGAGTGTCTTGTCATTTGGGCAACAACCATACCTTAGGAGTCAATAATTAGCACCAGAATGCATAGCACCAGAACCACTTCCAACACAATTGCTGTATTATGTCTTGATACAATATGGGTTTGACTATAGCGTGTCTTGGTGTAGTGTGGGTTTGACTGCAGTTGTCTTGATTTAGTATGGGTTTGACTATAGTGTGTCTTGGTGTAGTGTGGGTTTGACTGCAGTTGTCTTGATTTAGTATGGGTTTAACCACAGTGTATGTTGGTGTAGGTTTGACTATAACTTGTCTTGGTGTGGGTTTGATTGTAGCATGTCTTGATGTGGGTTTGATTGTAGAATGTCTCAGTGTGGGTTCGACTGTAGTATGCCAGGATATGGGTTTGACTGTAGCATGTCTTGGTGCATTGTGGGATTGACTGCAGTATGTCATGGTGTAGTGTTGGTTTGACTGTACTATGTATTGACTGTAGCTTGTTTTGGTATGAGTTCAATTGTGGAATGTCTTGATGTGAATTTGATTGTGGAATGTCTTGGTGTGGATTTTACTGTAGCATGTCTTGTAGTGCGGGTTTGGTTGTAGTGTGTCTTGGTGTGGGTTTGGCTATAGCATGTTTTGGTGAGTCTGAAAAGACTATACTTACAGTTTGCTCATTCTTTTGTGCATGAAAACGACATCAAATTTTATAAATTTCAGCTATTCTTTCTTCAAATGTTCTATCACATTTTTTATTCTCTTCATCTTCTCTTTTCTAATTATATATGTCCTAAGATATTCAAGGCAATGTCATTGAGCTCTGAGGGCAAAACAGTTTTTCTTATTAGCAGCCTATGGGTGTGCCAAATAATGACAAGTTCTACACACAGGACTGGTTCAAACTGCACACAAGTCAGACTGAGAAGTCGCTGATTATTTGGTACTTTAAAGGGTTTGTTCAATGAAATTGATTATAATTATTTTAAGTGCATGCTATTTTTTATGAGAACTTTTCATACCTTTGTTTAGAACGATGCTATAGTGAACATGTAAGTGTTTATCAGTAGGTTAAAATGTTGTTTATGATTATCATACCTTCTTTCTATTCTTACTTTTTATTAAATGAAATTTATTCTCCATATTCTAACTGCAGCTTAATCATATCATTTGCAGCTTATCTTTGGTGAAAAAGACATATTTTCCAATGCAGATGCTAAACACTTTGTGCAATGTTTATGCCATCGTGAGACAATTGGAACAATTTGTAATAATATACTTACTTTGCTATTTGGACATGACCCCCAAAATTTAAATGAGGTATGAATGATATTTGCTTACAAGTCATTATGCTATATTCTTGTCATCTTCATGATAGGCAAACATTAAAATTAAGGACTCTATACATTATGTAGAATATTGTTTCTTTTTTATTGAAGATAGTTTTTAAATATAATATATTCAGATTATTGTTTTTTCTCCCCAAACTCCTTCCAGGTCCACCCACTTCCCTTCTCACTAAAATTGAAACCTTTAAGTATAGAAAATCTTAAGCTACATAAGATGAATAACTCACGTGATAGTTTGTCAATTTACATGTAATTTATAAAGTTAAAAATAGTACTAAGTATAAAAATTTATCTATAACATATGAACATATATCTGAATACCATGCACAAATAAGTATTAATTTTTTACTTAAACATTCACTTTTAAAATATATCTTGTATTAATAATTACTCATTATTCAGTTTAAGACTTCTTTCCAGGAAAAGTATTTCCACCAAATACTATCATATGAAATATAAAACTATTTACACTTTAAGTTGATTTAGTAAAGATTTGATCCTTAAAAACAGTGTTTTATTATTCTATGCTCTTAGAAAGATACTAATTATTTTTCCTCTCTCCTAGAGTCGTCTTGATGTGTATGCAGGACAGGCTCCTGCAGGAGCTTCAATTCAAACCACCCTTCATTATTCTCAGGTACCATTTGTCTATGTTTCCTTACTTTTTCCTGTTTAAAATATCATCTGCTGATGTTTGGCAATTCTCTATTTGTTTCTGTAATCACTATCTTGCATTTGTTTTTGAATAATAATAAACCTTTAATATTTAAGTGGTGATATTTCTCTAAAGATAGAAATTTACTATAAATTTGTTTTTTAATAAAATTAAAGCCAATGTTTGGAAGATTCAGAAGCTAGCGAATGATAGGAATTGTAGGTTCCCTAGAGGCGCAGGCATCAAACTGAAATTTTTCCCTCTGCATATTAATAAAACATTTCCCATGTGGCAATAAATACACCCCAGATTGCTCCTTCAGGATATATCCCTCATTATTTTTCATTTTGAAATATTTAATTTTATGGGTAAGAGCTACTCTTGTGTTTTCCCTAACCTGACAAGAATTAATTTTATGGTTCCACTGACATGTAATCTTTATAGTAATGAGTTACATTCTGATAGATGCTTCATTTACTTACATTTGACTGGCAAAATCTGTTTCTAATAGCACTTTAATACCAGAATTTGAACTTTTTGAAGAAAGTCATGGTAATTGTGTCTGAATATTAGACCTTTGTAAAGCCTTATTTCTTATTATATTTTTTTCACAAATCCAAAACAATTGACTTATCAACACAAATGTGCAGCAAACGTGTTGACAGTCATTGGAAATGTTTTATACAAAGTAAATTAGATATAAATTATAGCTATTTAATTATATATGAACTACTAATGCAAATGTCATTTTGAAATATGTAAAAACAGAAGTCTTTACTTATATTCAGTAAGACAATACTACAAGCCTTTTTAGTTTGGGTTTAAATAATTTTAGATGTTTGTTTATTTTCACATAGTGTATGTGTGTACACATATGTATGTCTATTCCTGTGTGTCTTCTGGTGCACATGAGCATGCACATGAGTGTTCCTGCATTTGGATGGTAGTGAACAAATTCGGGTGTTGTTTTATCTTTTATGTGAGACATTGTCTCATATTTGTACAGAGTTTGTCTAATAACCAATCCTGGCCAAAAGAACCCCATGATCTGTCTATTTTTTGCTCCCTGGGTTTTGGATTATAAATAAAGATGATTATGGCCTACTTTATATAAATATGGAATCTCAGAACTGAAATTAGACCCAGATATTTGCATATCAAACCTTTTACTGACGGATAGTTCCTCATCCCCAAACAGTTCCCTATTAATAATTATTTACAGGTTGAATAGTGCTTTATATCACTAGAATTAAATTTAATGAATTTTCATATTATAATGAAAATGCTTTTACAAATAACATGGTAATAATCATTCCTTTTCAAATTATACCAATAGCTAGACTTGCATTTTTACAGGATTTTCCTACGTGTAATCTTGAACTATCATAATTTAAGTATTATTAAAATGCATGCAAATTTTGCAAGTTGATAGATATGGATATATTTGCATTTTATACATGTAGGCATCCAGTAAGACCAGGAATTTGTTGGGATGGGGTGGGCTGTGGAGACTGGGGCTCCAGGCAGGGACAATGCAAGGACTGGACCTTGCCCCACTATACAGACGCGCTCAGTGGGAAGCTTGGTCATCATGTGGGTGCCCTATGAGGGAAGTGGGACTGGCTCTGATATGGACTCTGTTATCTGCTTTTTTGTTGCTTTCCCCTGCCTTGTTGGGCCACAGAGAAAGGGAAAGCCCATAGTCCTAATGCCTAGTTGATATACTGGGGTGGGATGGATTCCCCTTTTCTGGAGAGTAGGAGAGAGGGGATGGGGAAACAGGGAGGGATGTGGGACAAGAGAGAAATGGGGGAGGGGGCTAGGACCAGAATGTAAATTGAATAATTAATATAAAAGAGAGAAAAACAAAACAAAACATGCATATGACATACAATTCAGTTGCTAGTTTTTTTTCCAATCATTTTAATCTGTATTTTCTGATGTGAAATATTTGTATATATTCTCCATTTATCCAGCATCACATGATGTGGCAGTAAACTTCCACTGTACATTTAAACAGCTTCATTGAATCTAAATCAGTGTTCACACTGAGGAAAAAAAGAGTAAAGCGTCACCATCCCCAGCTCTGTTTCTATGGGAAAGCTTTGTAATGTTCTGCTTCCATCATTCAGGCAATTAGAACAGGAGTATTCCAAGCTTATGACTGGGGAAGTTCAGCTCTGAATATGCTGCACTACAGTCAGGTACGTTTCCTTGTACGAATGGTAATAAGTCCTCCCTTTGGAAAATATATGAATAAGAGATAAAATCTTGAAAAAAATCTTAAAAAAAAAAACATGGAGTCTGTTTATCCTTCCCACAAAACTGACAGCAATGTACCATAGATTGGCTTCAAAACTAAGAAAAAACACTTCTTTATAAAATATTACATAGTGACTATTTCCAAAAATCTTGTCATTTTGACTTCACAGATTTCTTTGATTTATCAGCTATTACTAACACCACAGTTTTATGTGTAAAGAGCCTAAGATTCAGAGAACTTTTGTTTTGAAAAACCATTCTTTTTTTTTCCTTTTTTATTATTAATTTATTCATATTATATCTCAGTTGTTAGCCCATCCTTTGTATCGTCCCATTCCTCCCTCCCTCCTGCTTCCCCCCTATTCCCCTCCCCTATATCTGTGACTGAAGGGGACCTCCTCCCCCTGTATATGCTCATAAGGTATTGAGTCTCTTCTTGGTGACCTATTATCCTTCCTCTGAGTGCCACCAGGCATCCGCATCCAAGGGACATGGTCAAATATGGGGCACCAGAGTTTGTGTGACTTAACGGTTGACTATTACTCTATTTCTGTCTGAGAAAGCTAAGATTTCACAACTCACTCTATAGTTATGAATAAGTAATTAATATTTTCATTTAATAAAGAGATATTAACTTACAATGTACAGTGTGATATGCCATTAACCTAAACATTACTGTTCCTCATTGTCTTTAGCCCACACCTCCTTTATATAAGGTAGAGGACATGAAGGTTCCAACTGCCATGTGGAGTGGTGGACAAGACTGTCTGGCAGATCCATTGGACGTTAAAAACTTGGAAGCTAATATCTCCAATCTAGTGTATCACAGGAAGATTTCTGGCTATAATCATATAGATTTTTTGATTGGCTTAAATGCTCCCAGTAAAGTGTTCAATGAAATTGTTAGATTCATCACTGAAGACCAATCAGGTTAAAGGATTTTTTAAAGTTTTTCTATGTATTTTTCTGTTTTTTTTTTTTGAGAGTTCATTGCTTTCTACAGTGTGAAGAATTAGGTTATTTTTCTCTTTATCTTGAATCAGCTTCACTTTGTGTGTCATTGTATTACTTTGCTACACTATGTGCATTTGTCCTGAAAGTATAAGCACTAATAAAATGTTTTTTCATCTTATAAACTCTTTCTATTGCATGGTTCCTTTTCTTGACTAAAAAGAGAATATTTTGTTTATTTCAAAAATATTAATTTATTTAAGTCTATGTGTCTTTGTGTGCTTCAGTGTATGTGTGTGTGTGTACTACAGGGGTCTAGGAGCGAACAGAGATCAGAATAGACACGCATACCTTTGAACTACAATTATGGATTGTTGTGAGTCATCATGTAAGTCTCTTAACCTGAATATTGGTCCTCTGCAAGGTATGTGTTAGCTCTATTTTATTAATAGGATGCAATGGTTTATGAAATAATAGAAGGAACTGACATATGGTTTTTATAAGATTCTTAAAATTCTTCACAGAAAATAGAACAATTTTATTAACAAATGATAATTTATAGTGTAGCAAGAAACTCTGACAGTTATTTGTGTAACTAGGGATTAATACCCAATACATATCAAGAACTCAAAATTAAGCACAAACGAAGGTAACAACTCACTCAATACATAAGAAATGTACTGCACATACAGTTTAAATGAACAAGAAAAATGATCACTTCTTACATGAAAAATAATTATTACCCTTCATTATGAGATAAATGAACATCAGAATCTCATCATGATTCCTTCTTATCATTTCAGAATGGCTATCATCATGAATAAAATCAATATAAATAAAAAAGAAATATAAACTATATAAGAGTTACACTGAATACTATTGATGGATTACAAAATTAATCCAACTACCATTGAAATGAGTAAGGAAGCCTTTCTAAAACTATAATTAGGAATATCAGGTTACATAGAGAAATATGAATGCCCATGTTTGTTATGCCACTATTCAGAAATGTCACTACTGAATTAATCAATAAGATATTACCTTGATTGTGCATGCGTGCACATGTGTTTATATCTAGATATACATACATACATGCCATATCTTTCAGCTACCAAGAATAAAATTACATATTTTCAAGAACATATTCAATGATTCATACTAAGGGAGACAAACTTACCAATGGCTTTTGTCTAACTTAGAAAAAAATAATGCAGGTAAAATTGTCTGATGGAGAAAACTGTGAGTTAAAAGTATCAGGGAGATAAAGGAACATCATAGCAAAGTCAACACTATGAAAAGCATGTTACATTCTTGTATAAAAAATGAAAAATTATAATTATATGTTATTTATTCTAAAATGTTTAAATGCTAGACTAGAAGAAATGCCTTTGCCTTTCAGTCTTTTAAATTTTTATCCCACAATGCCAATATACAATGGCTGCTGACACCTGAGGCAGTTGAGTCAGTTCTTCTTACACAAAGACATGGGTATGCTCTTGAACGTCTCCTTGAGGAGACCTTAATGTTGTTGTAAAAGTGCTGGAAAATCAAGACAACACAGCTTTACAAATCAGAAGCAAACTCCAGGTTTGTGCCTCACATCTCTGATGAATGAATTGCTGAGACAGCAGGGTTTTTTTTTTTCAGTTAATAAATCATCATGGTTTATTTAACAAGGTGTGTGTGTGTGTGTGTGTGTGTGTGTGTGTGAGAGAGAGAGAGAGAGAGAGAGAGAGAGAGAGAGAGAGAGAGAGAGAGAGAGATGAGATGAGATAAAAACTGATATGCAATCAGTAGTCTTAAACCTTTATTCATGAATCCTATTTTCCTACTTAGTTGTACAGGCAACTAAAAGTTTATATAAACATTACTTATAACTAACTCCTTAAACAGAAAATTAGAATAAAAACAGCACTAAGCATTTAGTAAATGTCACAGACCAAGAAGTTCTATTGTATAGTTTGAAACCTAATGTCACAGAATTTCTGAAACCTTAAGACTGACTGATCTGCAATGTTTCCAATATGCCTCAACTGCCTTAAGAGAGTTTTGGGTTCCTTCTCACTTTGACCTGCAAACCGAAGTCCAAAGAGAGCTCTGTTTCTGTTGTTGAGTTTCAGTGCTGTGCAAAATACTTTCTTGAAAGCTGAGGGTCTTCAGGTTCACTTTGGTATATTTGACATCTACACATTGTTCACAATATAAGTGGTTATGTAGATTAGTCGTCCTTAGCTCCTCTAAGCAAAGCCGTGTGTGTTCGTTGTTATAAAGTTCTGAAAGTTTGCGCCAGACTTCTTGATTTCCAGCAAATTGTTCCATAAAATACATACTGAGCTCTCAACATTTTCACCCTGGAGTTTTCAAATGACAACCCTATGCTTCCTTGCAGAAGTTTGGAATTAGAAATGAGCATCCTGTGTGAGATAATCCAGACCCAGAAAGACACACATGCTATATACTCACTTACAGATGGACATTAGCCCAACATGGATGTCCTCTGAGAGTGTTCACTCTGTGGGGGATCAGGACAGACGCTAGGGCTAGCTATTGGACTCCAGGTGTGAGGGGTATGGATTAATGGACCCAGAAGCCCCACAAGAAGACCATCAAGGCTGGCAGATGGATGTCTTTAACTTCAGTCCTCATGTCATTGTCACCACATAGCAATATGTCAAGAGCATGACGTCCTGGCTGTTGAGTGGGGACACGCTCTAGCCAACTTCTGGCCTCAGTTTCAGCTGATACTGCAGAGTGGCCCAAGGTGAGTCATTGCTGAGACCTAGAAAAGAAGATTACAACAAAATCTAAACACACAAATCCCACACGAGGATTTCTAGACACACGGTGAGTGGGCACTTTGCTAAAGAAGAACTTAACTTCCCTGTCAAAAAAATCAATCACTTAGCAAATTATTCAACTGAGGTTTTGCAATAACACACATTAAAAATATTCTTGGATCCCCTCACAACATATCAGAAGCAGGGACACAAACCAAGTTCAAGACTAAAGAAGTACCAAGAAAAAAAATGCATGGGAGGAGACCCAAGATGGCGGCGAGCAGTGTGGACCGCGTTTGGAGGCTCTAGTGAACAATTCAGGGAATTGCACAGATTTCTGAGCCAGGAACACGGAGGTCCGAACATCACGGCAGCGGAAGTGCTCCACGGTTCGGAGGGACCAGGGTGCAGAGGACCTGTGTGCCCCTGCACATGGGAGGAGTGTGGATTTTCTCTGATCGGAGCAGCAGCGGCAGAGGCAGCAGCACCAGCGGCACCAGCAGCGGTGGCTGAGGTTTGCAGCTCATAGCCTTCCGGTGGAGGCGATTGGTGTGGTGGCTGGTGGGAGTTGCTGCGGGAGAGGGGACTTGGGGCAGGATTTGGGTCGTGTGGAGCCTTTGGACCCAGACTGGACTCGGCGGACAGTTCGACCCCAGAGTCCCGGGTGCTGGTCTGGCCCAGCAAGCAATTCTGCCCGAGGCACTAATTCAGCATGGCCACAGCTCCCCTGCTGTGGCGCAGCTCCACACTAGGCGCCACCTCAGCTCAGCGGCAGCTCCCCTGCGGTGACAGAGTCTGGGCGGAGCACTTGGTTCCACCATTGGCGCTAACTCGGAGCACCTGCAGTTCTCCTGCTGTGGCGCAGGCTTGGTGGCGTGCTCAGTTCCATCCCAGGCACCACCTCAGCTCAGCGGCAGCTCCCCTGCGGTGACACAGTCTGGGCGGAGCACATGGTTACACCACTGGTGCTAACTCAGAGCAGCTGCAGTTCTCCTGCTGTGGCGCAGGCTGGACAGAGCACTCGGTTCCACCAGCTCTAAGACTCTGGTTGGACACAGTGTGCAGTTTGAATCCAGAATTCCTGGCTGAGATTGGTGGTCAGTTCGGGCCCTGAGTCAATAACTGACCACAGCTGCACTTTGGGCCAAAAGGCCCTAGTGGAGCTTGGTGCGTAGTCCCAGCCCAAAAATTCTGGCTGGACCGTGTGCATTTTGGGCCCAGAATCCCTAGCTGAGCTTGGCAGACGGTTCAGGCCCTGAGAATCTAGCTGAGTTCAGCCCGTGGTTCGGGCCCAGTGCTCCTGGCTGGACTTGGCAGGGAACACAGAAGGCTGTGGATACCTTGGCCTGACCCAACGCTCATTCAGAGACCCAGAACAATTGCAGGATCCACAGCACAGGGGGGCTGAAGATCACTGGCTGTGAGAGACCAGAACAACAGGGCTAACCTCCTAACATCCACACCAGTGAAGCTTTGAGCTCGCAGCTTAGGGAAATCGTGAGAAAACAAGTGAATCTATTGTCAGACACCCTCCATCCAACTCTGGAAGCTACCCAACAAAAACAAAGACGGCAAGATGTCTAAAGGACAACGAAAAAGCATACACAAAAAACCCCAAAACAACATGGCATCCCAGTTTCCAGCTATCCCAAAGAAAACAACCCAGAGAACTCAAATACAACGGAAATACAAGAAAATGACCTCAAATCCTTAGTAATGAGGATGATAATGGAGGAAACAAATAAAATTCGTAATCAAATGCAGGAAGACGCAGACAAACAGGTGAGAGACATAAAAGAAGCACATAGAGTGGAACTGGAAAAATTGCAGGAAAATGCAAACAACCAGATGAAAGAAATAAATAAAACGGTTCAAGCTCTGAAGACTTATAAAGAGGCAATGGAAGAAACTCGGGAATATACAAAAAAATCAGATGAAAGAAATCAAAAAATCAGTTCAAGATCTGAAAATGAAAATGGATTCAATGATAAACACACAGACAGAAGAAAAACGAGAACGTGAGACCTCAGAGAAGAAGGCGAGCAACACAGAGGTGAGCTTTTCTAACAGAATCCAAAAGATAAAAGAACGAATCTCAGGTCTAGAAGATACAATCACAGATATGGAATCAACCATTAAAGAAAATGCCAAATCTGGAAAACTCCTGACACAAAACATCCAAGAAATTAAGGACACCATGAAAAGAAGAAATCTGAGGATAATAGGCATTGAAGAAAGAGAAGACATCAGACTCCAGGGCCCAGAAACTATTCTCAACAAAATCATAGAAGAAAATTTCCCCAATCTAAAGAAAGAAATGCCTATAAACATACAAGAGGCCTACAGAACACCAAATAGAATTGACCAGAAAAGAAAAACTGCCCACCACATAATAACCAAAACACAAAACATGCAGAACAAAGAAAAAATATTAAAAAATATTAAAAGCTGCAAGGGAAAAGGGCCAAATAACATTTAATGGTAAACCTATCAGAATTACACCCGACTTCTCAGCAGAGACCATAAAAGCCAGAAGGGCCTGGACAGAGATCCTGCAAACCCTAAGAGACCACAGATGCCAGGCCAGACTACTTTACCCAGCAAAATTATCAATAACCATTGATGGAGAAACAAAATATTCCATGACAAAAACAAATTCAAACAGTACCTATCCACAAATCCAGCTTTACAGAAAGTACTAGAAGGAAAACTCCATCCCAAAGGGTCAAGCTACAACCAAAACTACCCAGGAAATAGATAACTATCCCATGGCAAAAACACAACTACACAAACGCTCGACTGGAAACAACATCAAAATTAAGACTCTTAACAGTCACTGGTCATTAAAATCTCTCAACATCAATGGCCTCAATTCTCCAATAAAAAGACACAGACTAACTGAATGGGTACATAAACAAGATCCAACATTCTTCTGCATTCAAGAAGCACATCTCACCCATAATGAAAGGCATTACCTCACGGTAAAAGGTTGGAAAAAAATATTCCAAGCAAATGGTAACAAGAAGCAAGCAGGCGTAGCCATTTTAGTATTGAACAAAATAGACTTTCAACCAAAATTAATCAAAAGGGATGAGGAAGGACACTTCATACTCATCAAAGGTAAAGTCAACCAAGATGACATCACAATTCTGAACATCTATGCTCCCAATACAAGGGCACCCACATTTGTAAAAGATCTGCTAAAAAAGCTTAAACCACACATCGATCCCCACACAATAATAGTGGGAGACTTCAACACCCCACTCTCACTGAAGGATAAGTCATTGAAACAGAAACTAAGCCGAGAAATAACATCATTAACCAATGCCATGGCTCAAATGGATCTAACAGATATCTATAGAACCTTTCACCCAAAGAAGAAAGAATACACCTTCTTCTCTGCACCCCATGGAACCTTCTCCAAAATTGATCACATAGTAGGTCACAAAGCAAGCCTCAATAGATACAAGAGGATTGAAATAATACCTTGTATCCTATCAGATCACCATGCTCTTAGGCTGCAATTCAACAACAACAGAAATAACAAAAAGCCTACATGTACGTGGAAACTAAACAACTCTCTGCTAAATGACACCTGGGTCAGGGAAAAAATAAAGAAAGAAATCAAAGAGTTTCTGGGATACATTGAAAGCAGTGCTTAGAGGAAAATTCATAGCACTGAGTGCCTTTAAAAAGAAATTGGAAATATCACACATAAGCATCTTAACAACACAACTGGAAGCCCTAGAAAAAAAAGAAGCAGAAACACCCAAGAGGAGTAGACGCCTGGAAATAAACCCAGGGCTGAAATTAACAAATTAGAAACTAAGAAAACAGTCCAAAGAATCAACAAAACCAAAAGCTGGTTCTTTGAGAAAAATCAACAAGATAGACAGACCATTAGCCAAACTAACTAAAAGGCAGAGAGACAGTATTGAAATCAACAAAATCAGAAATGAAAAGGGAGACATAACAACAGACACTGAAGAAATTCAAAGAACCATAAGATCCTACTTTGAAGGCATATACGCCACAAAATTTGAAAATCTAAGGGAAATGGATGATTTTCTTGATCAATTTCACTTGCCAAAGTTGAATGAAGAACAGATAAACAAGCTAAATAGTCCCATTTCCCCTACAGAAATAGAAGCAATCATCGATGGTCTCCCAACAAAAAAAGCCCAGGGCCAGATGGTTTCAGTGCAGAATTCTACCAGACCTTCAAGGGCGAGCTAATACCGATACTCTTCAAGCTACTCCAAAAGATAGAAATGGATGGGATGGAAAATTACCAAATTCATTCTATGAGGCAATAGTCTCATTGATACCTAAACCTCACAAAGACTCAACAAAGAAAGAGAATTTCAGACCAATTTCTCTTATGACCATAGATGCAAAAATACTAAATAAAATACTTGCAAAACGAATACAGGAACACATCAAAGATATCATTCATCATGACCAAGTAGGCTTCATTCCAGGCATGCAGGGATGGTTTGATATACGGAAATCCATCAATGTAATCCACCATATAAACAAACTGAAAATAAAAAACCACATGATCATCTCCTTGGATGCAGAGAAAGCATTTGATAAAAATCAACACCCATTCATGTTTAAAGTTTTAGAGAGATCGGGGATACAAGGCACTTTCCTCAACATAATAAAGGCTATATACAGCAAACCAATAGACAAAATTAAAGTAATGGTGAGATACTCAAGGAAATTCCTCTAAAATCGGGAACAAGGCAAGGCTGCCCACTCTCTCTATATCTCTTCAATATAGTACTCGAAGTTCTAGCCAGAGCAATAAGACAACAAAAGGAGATCAAGGGTATCCAAATGGGAAAGGAGAAAGTCAAATTATCTCTATTTGCAGATGATATGATAGTGTACATAAGTGACCCTCAAAACTCCACCAGAGAACTCCTAAAGCTGATAAACACCTTCAGCAAATTGGCTGGATACAAAATTAACTCAAAAAAGTCTGTAGCCTTCCTATACACAAATGACAAGCTTGCAGAGGAAGAAATTAGGAAAACCACACCCTTCACATTAGCCACAAGCAATATAAAATATCTAGGAGTTACCCTAACTAAGCAAGTGAAGGACTTGTATGAAAAAAATTTCAAAACTCTGAAGAAAGAGATTGAAGATGACCTGAGAAGATGGCATGATCTTCCTTGCTCATGGATCGGGAGAATTAACATAGTAAAAATGGCCATCCTACCAAAAGCAATCTACAGATTCAGTGCAATCCCTATCAAAATACCTACACAATTTTTTAAAGACATTAAAAGTTCAATTCTGAACTTCATATGGAAAAACAAAAAACCCAGAATAGCTAAAACAATCTTGTACAATAAAAGGTGCTCCGGAGTAATCTCCATACCTGATCTCAAACTGTACTATAAAGCAATAGTAATTCAAACAGCATGGTACTGGCACAGCAACAGGCTGGTTGATCAGTGGAATTGAATCGAAGACCCAGATATGAATCCACACACATATGGTCACTTGATTTTTGACAAAGAAGCCAAATCCGTTCAATGGAAAAAGGATAGCATCTTCAACAAATGGTGCTGGTCTAACTGGAGGTCTATGTGTAAAAAAACGAAACTGGACCCATATTTGTCACCTTGCACAAAACTCAAATCCAAGTGGATTAAAGACCTCAACATAAAACCAGAGACACTAAGCCACTTAGAGAAAAAAGTGGGAAAGAGTCTGGAACATATTGGCACAGGAGACAACTTCCTGAACAGAACACCAACGGCCCAGGCCTTAATGTCAACCATTAATAAATGGGACCTCATGAGGCTGAGAAGCTTCTGTAAGGCAGGAGACACTGTCAAGAGAACAAAGCGACAGCCTACAGACTGGGAAAAAATCTTCACCAACCCTACATCTGACAAAGGTCTAATATCCAAAATATATAAAGAACTCAAGAAATTAAACACCACCAAACCGAATAACCCAATTGAGAAATGGGGCTTGGAACTAAACAGAGAATTCTCAACAGAGGAGTATCAAATGGCTGAGAAACACTTAAAGAAATGCTCAACCTCCTTAGTCATCAGGGAAATGCAAATCAAAACAACTCTGAGATTCCATCTTACACCCATCAGAATGGCTAAGATCAAAAATTCAAGCGACACCACATGCTGGTGAGGATGTGGGGAGAGAGGAACACTCCTTCATTGCTGGTGGGAATGCAAACTAGTACAGCCACTTTGGAAATCTATCTGGTGCTATCTCAGAAAAATGGGAATAGGGCTTCCTCAAGACCCATCTATTCCACTCCTTGGAATATACCCAGAAGATGCTCCAGCGCACAACAAGAAAATTTGCTCAACCATGTTCATAGCAGCCTTATTCATAATAGCCAGAACATGGAAACAGCCTAAGTGTCCCTCAGTAGAAGAGTGGATAAAGAAACTGTGGTACATATACACTATGGAATACTACTCAGCTATTAAAAACAAGGAATTCCTGAAATTTGTGGATAAATGGATTGATCTAGAAATGATCATAATGAGTGAGTTAACCCAGAAGCAGAAAGACTGAAATGGTATATACTCACTTATATCTGCATACTAGCCCAAGGGGCATGTCCCACGAAAGCCTTCACTTACCAGGAAACTGGGACAGAGGGTAAGGCATCCTATTGGGACTCTAAATGAGAGACGCATGGGAGAATAGCAAAATAAAAGGATACAGAGGGTCCTAGAAATCTACAAGTAGAACAATATGATAGGCAGATTTGGGCCCAGGGGTCCCGCTCAAACTAAGGCACCAGCCAAGGACAATACAGGAGGTAAACTTTAAACTCCTTCCCAGATCTAGCCAATGGTCAGAATATTCTCCACAGTTGAGTGGAGAGTGTGATATGACTTTCTCACGTACTCTGGTGCCTCACATTTGACCATGTCCCCTGGAGGGGGAGACCTGGTGGCACTCAGAGGAAGGACAGCAGGTAGCCAAGAAGAGACTTGATACCCTATGAGAATATACAGGGGGAGGTAATCCCCCTCAGAAACAGTCATAGGGGAGGGGAATAATGGGAAAATGGGGGGGAGGAGGAATGGGAGGATACAAGGGATGGGATAAACATTGAGATGTAACAAGAATAAATTAATAAAAAATAAATAAAAATAAAAAAAATAAATAAAATAAAAAATAAAAAAAATGCATGGTCTAAACTGAATATAGTCCCATAAAATAACTTTTATATACTATGTCTAAATGCTAACTGTTCAATATTAAGGAAACAACAAGTCTACAAAGGTTATTGTTGAACAAGCAGCGAACCCTGAAAGTAACTGTGAAGCCAGCTCTGGTGAGACACTAGGTGTGCTGCAGGCAGCAGACACAAAGCAGCCTAAGGGCTCAGGAGCTCAGATCATGCCACTGTGTACCTCAGAGGCTGAGTATGAAGTATGCTACAGGGTTTGATGTCTTTTCTTGCTATTCTCATATCCCACCATTTTGGAATAGGAATGTTTACTGTGACATTCTATATTGGAAGTTAACTTTCTTTTTTGATATTAGATGGCTAACAATTGAAAGTTTGCTTTGCGTCTCAGAAGAGACATTTACATGTGTTTATACTTGAGAACTCAAGGATTAATTAAATTTATCTTGTCTGATGAAATGCCCAAGAGTCTTTGAGAGGCTACAAGGTGTTGTAGTTTTTAAAAAAATATTTTATTTATTTTTTTATGTTTCTTTTTAACATATACATTTATATTATTATGCACGAATAAAATAAACTACACACAGCAGGAAGAACCACAAGACAATCAGGAACTATATAACCTCACATTTATAGTGATTTGGCTATTTGTATTTGGCAAACTTGAAGTATCTTGTTGAGTCTAAATACCTGAATGAAAAACAGTATCTATCATATCTCATTTCTATTAACTTATAACATCTATCTTGATCTAAAAGCATCTTAACCCCTAACCAATTAAGCTTAATTGTAAAACTAAACTATCTGGTCTTCAACCACATCAGAGACTTCAGAAGGAATAGAACTTAAATACTTGAGTGAACCAGAAGTGCAGGGTAGCAGCTTCCAAAATGGAAAAACGACTGAGACGGTTTACTGCCTGAACAGTCACCCAGCACTCTCTATAACATTAGAGCATCATCTTTGGCCTTCTAGCCCCATATATCTGACATATATATTTTTGTTTTAAGCATTTACCTGCTGATGGACGCCTAGGTTGATTTTTTATAACATTTTGTGATCAGTGCTGCGATATGTCTTTATGAGCAGCTATCTCAATGGTGTTTTGACTTAGATTATAGGGAAGATATGCAAAAGGGGCATTATTGGGTGCTATCGTAGGTTTGGTTTCACTTAATTTCATGATCTTATTTTCTTCTTTGGTGTAGAGAAATGCAGACATGATGATTATGAACCTGATTTCTAAATTCTTTATTCAGAAATGAAAAGAAACATTGAGCCTGGCTTTCTTACTTTACCACAATGAAATTGAAGATGACTCTGTGGTTACTATACATTAAACAAAACTTCAAAATTATAATTAAGGTCAATTAAAAACGAATTAAGGAGTCACCTCCGTGCAGCAGTTTTTTCAGCTGGTAACAGCCAAGCTGCCCCACAAAGTGGTTCAACTTCATTGCTTCTAGGCACTGCAGCGTGCCTCTTCTCCCTTGGCTGATACAGGAACCTTCTTCTCATATTGCAGGTATTGAGACTCAACCACTCTTCCTCCTTGTACTCTCCTTCCTTTTGTATTGGAGCCACCATGGGCACCAGCGGCTGCAGGCTTCCTCATGCTTTCTGATCCCATCTTTCCTCTCTCCTCCTCCCCTAGTCCTCAGAAAGGGGGAGCCCTTTTTCACTATCATCTGACCTCAGCATATCTAGTCTCATGTGGAATTCCTGCATCCTCTTTCTCTGTGGCATGGCAAGGCCTCACCCCCAGGAAGAAGTGATCAATGAGTGGGCTCTACAGGCCATGTCAAAGGTAGCCCTAACTCCCCATATTATAGGACCCACAAGGAGACTGTGCTGCCTATTGCCCACATCTGAGCAGAGGGTCTCCATCCTCACCATTCATGCAGTGCCCTCCCACCTGAACGCTGGGCCTGGATTTCTGGCTTCATTGGTCTACACGTGGAGCTCCAGTCCCCTCCAGGTCCTTCTTTCCCACAACTCTTCCATAAGAACCCTTGTCCTCCACCCCAAAGGTTGGCTGTGTGGCTCAGCATCTGTTTTGATCATCCACTGGGTGGAGTCTTTCTGAGAATCTCTATAGTAGGCTCTGGTCTTGTTCCTTCTCTTCAGCTGCTTCCTGGAGGTATCTCCATCCATGATCTCAAGTTGTACTATAGAGCAACAGTAATAAAAGCAGCATGGTACTGGCATAGAAACAGACAAACGGATCAATGCAATAAAATTAAAGGCACGAAAATAAACCGGCACACCTATGGACACTTGATTTTTGACAAAGAAGCCAAAACCATACAATGAAAAAAATAGCATCTTCAGCAAAGGGTCCTTGTCTAACTGGATGTGTACAGGTAGAAAAATGCAAATAGACCCTTATTTATCACACTACTCAAAACTAAAGCCCAAGTGGATTAAAGATCTCAACATAAAACCAGACACACTAAATCTGTTAGAAGAAAAAGTGGGGAAGAGCCTTGAGCACACTGGCACAGGAGACAATTTCTTGCATGCCAACAGGTCAGGCTCTAAGATCAACAATTGATAAATGGGACCTCATGAGCAAAGGACACTGTCAACAGAATAAAACAATAGCCCTACAGACTGGGAAAAGATCTTCACCAACCCTACATCTGACAGAGGGCTAATATCCAAAATATATAAAGAACTCAAGAAATTAAACACCATCAAACCAAATAATCCAATTAAAAAATGGATACAGAACTAAAGAGAGAATTATCAACAAAGAAGTATTGAATGGCCAAGAAACTGTTAAATAAATGATCAGTGTCCCTAGTAATCAGAGAAATGCTAATCAAAACATCTCTGAAAATTCCATCTTATGCCCATCAGAATGGATAAAATCAAAATCTCAAGTGAGAGCACATGCTGGTGAGGATGTGGAGATAGGGGGAAGTTCTTCCATTGCTGGTGGGACTGCAAACTAGTACAACTACCTTGGAAATCAACCTGGTGCTTTTTCAGAAATTTGGGAATAGTTCTACCTCAAGCCCCAGCTATTCCACTCTGGGGCATATAGCCAAAAGATGTTCCACCATACAGCAAGCATATTTGCTCAACTATGGTCATAGCAGCTTTATTCATAATATCCAGAATCTGGCAACAGTCTAGATGTCCCTTAACAGAAGAATGGATAAAGAAACTGTGGTGTATAGTGCAGTCCCTCATCTCGACATGAGGTGATGCTTCCTGTGTTTCCAAGTCTACTCGATTATTTGACCTGTCTTTCAGCCAAAATGAGCTAAGCTAGGGGTGTCACTTGAAAATAACCTCAATGAAGGATTCCTGAGGTTATTGACATTATTTTTAAAGCTCATTGATGTTTATTTGAACTTGCCTTAATTTTGTTTTACTTTCACTTTAAATCTTTTAATTTAATTTTGTTTAAATTTCCAACATCATTATGATTATGGTTTAAATAAACTCCATCTTTAAAAGAATATTTACACATGGAAAAATCACACAGATTTTGTACAGTTTATTATATTTCATTGTAAAGATTTTTATTTCTAGCCATTGTCAGAATCCCTTGACTAAAAAAAAAAAAAAAAATACTTTTAACATTTCTTGTATCACTGCCATAAATTATACTGGTTTGGTTATTTTTGAATAACCTTCTCTTAGCTATGTATATAAATAAAACTTTCATTATGAAAAACATTCTAGATTTAGAGACTTGAGCAATGGCTTAATGTTTAAGAGTAGCCATTGTTCTTGCAGAGGACAGGAGTTATGCTCCCATGACCTCTGGCTCACAGCCACCTGGAATTGCATCTCCAAAGGACTGGCCCCCTCTCCTGACTTTTGTTGGAAATGGCACCAGCGTACCAATATGCATATTTACATACATAAAAGTACAGTATATCTTAAATGATTTTAGATATAAAGTTTTCTTTATTTTGTTGTGGACATTGTCATTCGCCTATCTTCTGCCCACCAACACTTCAAAACTCCCGACCCCAAGGACCTATACCTGACTAGAACAGTCCACGACATTATTTCACTGACAATTTAAAGTTGTTTCTCTTTTTTTTTCTATTTCTGTTGTTTCCCAGTAAAAATCAGTGACCACTTTCATAAGATGTCCTCTGTATGACATTAATTTTCCTAGATAATCATATTTTTCTCACTCTTATTTAAATGAATTTATTACATGATTTTGTAAAACTTGCTTATAGTTCTCAGTCACAAGTCTATTAAGTTTAATGGACCTATAGTAAGCCAATTTGATTAGACAAACTGTTAGGTTTTCTGAGTTCAGTGGTTCGGTGGGCACCTTCTGGGCCAGCAGTATGTCTGGACTGTATGATTTTCTTATTGCCATCTGTTGCTTTAGAAAATCTTTAGACTTATACTATGGTTGACTGTAGCTTGTCAATCTCTCCTAGCATATTATTCCTACTGAGAGTCTCCTTTTTTTTTTTTTTTTTAAGAAAAACATTACACAGACTCCTGTGAGCTAGAGACATCAAAAACAGATTCTGGATAATTTTAATCAGCATCCTCATTGTGCAACCAGGAAAAATGTTTTTATTTCTTTGTGTTCGGCTGTCCTCGTGACACCAATACAAAAATCATGTTTCTGAATAATGTAATATATTTTTATTCTCCTGTAAAAAGAGAATACTATCTGTTTTTCCTTTGTACGAATGTTAGAAAACACTTGGATGATGTGCTGTTTTATGAAGTTCTGTATCCATGGTCATTTGGGGCTTATATTTCTTACCTCTCAGGTAGCTTCCACATTTGGTTTGTGATATCAGACTTTTCAAGAATAGAATCTCTTGTCATGTACTGGAATGATAAAATGTCCCAGTGTGTACATGCACTTGGGGCTGTGACTTACACTCCTATCTTAAGTGGAGATCACAGCTCTATGGTCTCAGCATTTGAACATTGTGAAAGAGGCAGTGTACACATGTCTGAGGATTAGGCTCCTATGAAATCCTCATTCCTTGTTATCTTTACAAACCAAAAATGATTGGTTTTTAAACAAAAAAGTTCTATTACTAGACAAAATTCGACTTGTCATGGTAATCATTGGAAATACTTTATACAAAATAAATTTCATACAAAACTTATACAAAAAATTTCAATTTATTTTAGTTCTGAAACAAACGACCGTTTGTAACAGGTGTTGGAGTCAACTAAATTTTATTTTTAAAAATGTTTTTCTGTAACCAGCAGAATATTACCTTATTGTCTTAAAGTAAAGCTTTATTGATATGCATGTAGATAATTTGAGAGAGAGAGAGAGAGAGAGAGAGAGAGAGAGAGAGAGAGAGAGAGAGAGAGAGAGAGAGAACCTTTGTGAATGTTCTTGTGTGATGATGGATATGGACATGTGTGTGTCAGTGTCTTGGTAAATGGATGCCCTTGCATGTAGATGACAGAGAAAATGCCTGGGTGTTGTCTCAATACATTATCCATCTGATTTCTGAGACACTATCTCTCACTGTTTGAAAACTGGCCACGCAGGTTAGACTCTTTCCCTTAAAGAGCCCCAGGAATCTGTTTTTGCATTCTGAGCTTTACAATTTCAGGTACACCCCACCAATCTCTGCTTTTTTTATTCTGGATTATGGGTACTAAATTTAGGTCATGGCACCTTAAAAACAAACATTCTACTAACTAGTATATTTTTCCAAAGTATTTCCTTATTAACAATTATTTGCAGTTTGAATTTTATTTATAGTACTAAAATTAAATAGTAAAATTTAATGTTATAACAAATTTGCATAATAAAATAACTTGTGAATCATTCATCCCATATAAAATTATAACAACATTAACATTTTCACATTTTTCAATGTCTTTCTACATATGACCCTGAGCTACCATATATTGTATCAGTTATTCTAAATCATATCTCACATCTGTTTAATTGATGCAGAACCTTTATACATGTGTTTCAGTTTCCACTCATCCAGAATCACATGATACTATCATAGACTTATAGTGCACATATTTATTGCTATATTGAATCTAAACCAGTGGACCACACCAAAAGAAATGCATAACACAGATACCTAATTCTTAGCAATTTTTATTTTGATGGGTTTTGTTAGTAACAGTCTTATTTTATTTTTAAGGGAATCAGAACAGGTTTATTCCAAGCATATTACTGGGGCAGTGAGTCTCAAATATGCTGCATTACAATGAACTAAGTCTCCTTTTATAACTTGTAATGATTCCACCTTTTTGGAAAGTGTATGAAAGATCTAAAGAAATGGTTATTATTAAGAGATTGTTGGATATTTTTATACTTCCCAGAACATTATTAGATGGAAGTCATGGAATGACTTCAAAAGAATGAAAATATTTCTTTTTATAACACTTTACATATTTCCACGTAACATAATTTGAACTTCACAACAACCGGATGATCTATCTGATGGTCATTGATATCTTCATGTCAGACAAGAAGAACATAAAGTTCATAGGGTTTCTAGTTTGATAAAATTATGTATGCTCTATGATAATGCTTTACCGGTAGTCCCTCCCTGCCTTGACAAATGTTGAGAGTTTAAAAATGTTCTCTGTGGCCAGGTGCAGGTAACCACTGAATCGATTCCTACATCAGAATTTTCAACTAACTGTTCACACTTTGATGTGGTATTAGCAGGGACATATTCTTCACTTCCCTTTAGTCCACTCCTCCAATATACAAGCTGGAAAACATAAAGGTTCATACTGCCATATGGAGTGGTAGACAAGATACTCTGGGAAATCCAAAAGATGTTAATAACTTGGAAGCCAAAACCACCAATCCAGTTTAACACAGGAAGATTTCTGAATATAAATGTATGGATTTTTTAATTGGTAAAGATGATTCTGAAAAAGTTTACAGTAATATCATTACGTTCATCTACAAAGATCAATCAGGGTGAAGATTCTTTAGTCTATTGCATATTTTCCCTGCTTATTTTGGAGTATTCTATGCTTTTTTTTTTTTTTAAGTAAAAAATGCATTTCTTGATTTCCTTTCTTTTTAATGAACTTTGATGTGTCTCTAGCTTTCCTAGGTCTCACTCTGTAAACCAGGCTGACATCCAATTCAGAAATCTTTCTACCTCTGTCTGATGAGTGTTGGGATTAAATTTATGTACAACCACTGCCTGACATTATCTTTGATTTTTTGGGCCTTGTATAATTTACATAAACTGTTTACATATTCCAGAATATATAATCTCCAATAAAATATTTAATTCATCTTGCAGACATTTCTAACTTATGCATACTTATTTATGCAACAGTGAGAAGAAAGCTCTTGGAAGCACAGGGCTAAATTTTATCTGAAATAAGGAAATCTCACAATTGTGATACAGGAAGAAGCCATATCATATGTCTAAGGTGGATGCTGAATCTGAAGAAAAAAACTAGAAAAACGCTTCTCATATTACTACTATATTGAAAAGACACCAAAGAGCTGAATTGAAAGTTGTCACATAGTTCTGCCTCTAAACTCTTGTAAATAGATTAATCACACAGATTCTGATGTCCTAATGTTTCTACAGACTAATCACACCTTTGAATAAATGCATAGGCCAATATTCTATATTACTGGAGAAGGGTCAATTTTTATTATTTCCATGGTAACCTGTAGTTACACAGAGATTTGATCATAGCTGTTTCCAAGTGTACATAAATAATTCTTACTTATGCTTTCTAAGTATAGACTTTGAAGAAACTGAGTTTTGTTATGATGTCATAGACTCAAATAGCCCATGTACATTGAAAAAAGAATAGCATGTGTCCAACAAATGTTTAAAGTTGGGAACTAATGTGGTAGCAAATTATATAGGCACTATCTACATTTGGATATTAAACTATAAATTAGGGCATCTACCTATTCAGCTAAGTTAGTAAGTGCTTCCCTGCCATGTGTGAATCCAAGTTCCACACAACTTGGACATATGGTGGACATCTCTAATCCCAGGATTCATGAGTTGGAGGAAAGAGGATCAGAAATTAAAGCTCATCTCATCTTGTGCCATATAACAAGATGGAGGCCACCACAGACTGCAGGAGCCTCTGCCTACCTACTTGCCTCATGAGAGCTTTCCTGCCTTCTTAAATTACTGGATAGTAAACAAATTAAATTTAAAATTTCATTAGACACAATTTAAGTAAATACTTACTATTCATTTTTTCATTGAAAGTAGACTAATCCACAGAAAAGTCCTGGGGTGCCTACAGACATGGGCGCATGCTCCAAAGACTAGAGCTGCATGCCTGGCTGGTGGGCAGCTTCTGAACTCTAGGGCTCATAAAGAGCTGTGGTCCAAAACTCCAATTCCAGGGGCTTCTAACTCAGAGGCAACCATACAGCATGGAACACAAGTGGATCTGTCCTCAGATCGCCCAATAAATCCACAGATCCACCCAAGCAGTCATGAGCATGAGCTCCAAAGACTAGAGCCATATGCCTGACTGGCTGGAAGTTTCTGAACTCCAAGACTAGAAGGAGCTGTGGGCTGCATAAGCACCAGTGTCTGTGGCTTCTAGCACAGAGCCAACCCCACAATCTGGAACACAAGTGTATCAGGTAACCTGGCCAATCCACAGAAAGGTCCTGGATGCCTGCAGGCATTTGGAACACACTCCAAAGACTAGCCTCACACCTGGCTGGGAGGCACTTTCTGACCCCGGGAGCTCAGAGGGAGCCTTAGGCTGCAAGGACACCAGCATTGCCATTGTCCTTCACACCTAGGTGGCAAGCGGGCTCACAGTAGCAGCTCCCTGCTCAGAACCTTTCACCTGATCCTCAGCTGCCTGGTATACCTGGTTCACAAACCGGGAGCCAACAGAGACAGTGAACTCAGGAGAGGTGGATTGGGCTGGGCACAGGAGCAAAGTCCCATTGTCTTCTGCCCAGAGGAACCAGGCAAGCACAATGGAGCAGCTCTCTGCTTAGATAACTTTCTGTCTACTCCCCAGCTGCCCAGTCTACCTGGGTCATAAATAGGGAGCCAACAGAGACAGTAAACCCAGCAGAAGTGAGTAGGGTGCAGGACCGAAGCCACAGAAACCCCATCATCTATACCTACCCCCAAACGTTCTTACCATCAGAGACCACCAAAACTGCTAACACCAGAGTCATCACAATGGGAAGAGGTCAGGATAAGAACACAAGCTACAATTCCCAGGGCCATGTCATACCACCAGAAACCAGCAGTCCCATCACCACAACAAGCCCTGGAGACACTATCACACAGGATGCCCAAAAGAAGGATTTTAAATCTGAAATTACAAAAATGATAGAGGCCTTAAATGAAGAAAACAAATCTCTCAAACTAGAACAGGAATACAAAAGAAAGAGATGAAAGAATTAAACAAATCTCTTAAAGAAATTAACAGAAGACAGGAAACTACAATCAAACAGAAGAAGAAAACGAATAAAAAGATACAAGACCTAAAAATGGAGATAGAAGCAATGAAGAAAAAACATCTGAGACAATCCTAGAAATGGAAAACCTAGCAAAGAGGACAGGAACTATAGACACAAGCAACACCAACAGAATACAAGGAATGGAAAACAGAATCTCAAGAGTAGATTATATTGAAGAATGTATTGAAGAAATCAATATAACAGTCAAAGAAAATGTTAAATCTAAAAAGCTCCTGACACAGAACATCCAAGAAATCTGGAACACTATGAAAAAAACCAAACTTAAGATAATAGGGATAGAAGAAAAAGAGGACTCTCAGCTCCAAGGCCAAGAAAATATATTCAACAAAATCACAGAAGAAAGGTTCCCTAATCTAAAGAAGGAAATGCCCATAATTATGCAAAAGCCTACAGAACACAAAATAGATTGAACCAAAAAAGAAAATCCTCCTGCCACATAAAAGTCAAAACATTAAACATACAGAACGAAGAAAGAATATTATAAATTATACCTGCCTCTCAACAGAGACTATGAAAGCCAGAAAGACCTGGACAGATGTCATGCAGACACTAAGAGACCATGGAGGCCAACCCAGACTACTATATCCAACAAAACTTTCTGTCACCATAGATGGAGAAAACAAGATATTCCATGACAAAAACCAAGTTTCAACAATACCTAGCCGTAAATCCAGCCCTACAGAAGAGACTGAAAGGAAAGATCCATCCCACAGAGGGTAACGTTACTCAGGAAAACAAAGTAAATAAATAACCCCAAATGTGCAAAACAAAAAATAAACGAACAAACAAAAGGTAGCACACAGGCACACTCTACCACCACCACCATGTCTAATAATATAAATGTATATGTTAAAAAAGAAACATAATAAAAAATAAATTAATTCCACATTGTAACACCACAATGCTGAGTTGTAACATCAAAACGCTGAATTCTGACACCATGGTAATGAAGTTTTCTGCCATGATATGCCGTGGTGCTGAATGGTAACACTATAACACCAAATTATATTAAGAATGCTAAATTTTAGATGGCAATATATTGACGTTTTAAAGGCATTAAAAATTAATCTTACCCTTTGAGCACCTCAAAAACCTTTGCCAATTATGAACAGGATATTTGTGAGACAGTTGTTGCCTCAGGCACTAAAGCCTTACAGGAAATGTCATGGGTGCTTTTCTTTATGGACTAGATTCAAGCACTAGAATAAACATTATACTGTTGGGTGGGTCTGAATATCACAGCTTTATATAATTTTCAAGTGAACTGGTGAGGACCTTTCAGTGTCATATGTTTCATTTCACTGGCAAGAGCCTGGCCTTTGTCTTGTATGTAATGGCTTTTTGTATTGTAATGGCTAATTTGAGGAAGTTTGGCTTAGTCTGAGTTGAAAGAGCCAATTTTCCATAGTTCTAACAAATGCACATCCGATAACCTTATATGACATTGTTAAGTAGAGCATGTAGCACTGAATTTTTGAACAACATAAATTTCTGTGGTTCTCCTGTCATAATGGAATCTATTCTCTGAAGCAATGATCGAAGAGACAACTTTCCACCCTTAATCTTATTCATCACATATTTTATCATCAAGATGAGAAAAGTCACTAACATACATACCTCACCTTCTAACTAAGATTGTAAATTTCTGGGAAAAAATCCCTTACCTAAGGTAAAAATACACTTCAAATATAAATATATTAATTGACTATTTTTATCAATGAACATTATATTTCCAGAAAGTCATACTCACTGTCACAAAATATTAATAATATGAAGAGGAATTGTATTTTAATTTGCTTTTATCATCACTCTCTTACATAGAAACTTGTGGTAATAGGTCAATGTCTTGTTCCTGGTGTCACCCATAGCCTCATGATTGTGAACACTTGGTCCCCAGTTGGTGACACTGTTTGGAGAGTTAATACAACCTTCAGAAGTTAGAGCCTGCTGGGAGGAAGAAGTCACAGTAGATGGGCTTTAAGGGGTTGTGCTCATACCCTATTTTCTTTCTATTATCAATAATTCTTAGTTAGGGTTTTTATTTTTGTGGTAAAACAACATTATCAAAAGCAACTTGGGAAATAAAGCATTTATTTCAGTTTTTCCTACATATCCCCGTCCATCACCAAAGAAAGTCAAGCAGAGAAAAAACTTGTAGCAGGAATTGTTTCAAAGGCTTTGGAGGAGAGCTGCTTTCAGGCTTGCTACTCATGAATTACTCACAGAACTACCATCTTAAGGATGGCATCACCCATAGTAAGCTGGGCCTTCTTAATCAATCACCAATGAAGAAAATGTAGCACAGGCTTGCTCACAGGCCTATTTGACAGGAGCTTATTTTCAGTTGAGCTTTCCTCTTCTAAAAGGACTAGCTTCTGTCAACTTGACAACACTAGCCATTACTGATTACTAAATGTGGATGAAATGTGCTAAGGCAACTTTCTACTTTTGTTACCATGCCATACTTTAACCACCTTGATGAACTCAGTATTTCTAGATACAGAATCTAGAATCATAAGCCAAAGCAGACTCTTTCTTCATTGGTTTAGTCTCTGTGAGGCCCACTGGTCCTTGGTTAGTTGACTCTGTTGGTCTTCTTGTGGAGTTTTTATCCCCTCAAGGTCCCTCTATTCTTCCCTCAACTCCCCAGAAGATTCCCTGAGCTCTGTCTAATGTTCAGCTGTAGGTCTCTGTGTCCATTTCAATCCAGTGCTGGGTGGAGCATCTCAGAGGACAGTGATGCTAATCTCCTATCTGCAAGCATAGCAGAATATAGTTAATAGTGTCAGGGTTGGCTCTATCCCATGGGTTAGGTCTCAAGTTGGGACAATCATTGTTTGGTCCTTCCCTCAATCTCTGTTTCATCTTTATCCCTTCCCACTTTGTGGGCAGGATAAATTTTGAGTCAAAAGTTTTGTGGGTCTATTGTCCTCTTCTTTCCACTGGAAGTCCTACATGGCTATAGGAGAAGGCAAATTCAGTCTCTATGTGCCCCTCTGTTAGGGGTCTCAACTACAGTCACTTCCATATCCTCCCAGGAGCCTACCCCATCAAGGGTCTCTGGCTTGTCCAGAGATGCTCCCCATTGGCCCCATTGGTTTCCCCTCTCTCTCTCTCTCTCTCTCTCTCTCTCTCTCTCTCTCTCTCTCTCTCTCTCTCTCTCTCTCCACTTCTGCTCTCTCCATACCTAATCCCAACTCTTGGACCCATTCCCAACCCCTCTCCTAACCAGTTCTCTCTCTTCATCTATTTCTGATGTTTATTTTATTTTCCCTTCTGAGGGAGATTCAAACATTTTCCCTTGGGTCCTCCTTGTTACTTAACTTCTTTGGGTCTTGATTGTAGAATGATTAACCTGTACTATATGTCTAATATCCACTTAAGTGAGTACATACCATCTATATCTTTCATTTTCTGGGTGATCTCAATTGGGATAATATTTCTAGTTCCATCCATTTATCTGTATATTGCAATATTTCCTCATTTTTAATAGCTGAGTAGTATTCCACTGTGCAAATGTACCACAGCTTTTCAATCCATTCCTCCATTGAGGAACATCTAGGTTATTTCTAGCTTCTGTCTATTATGAATAAAGCTGCTATAATAATAGTTGAGCAATATCCTTGTGGTATAGTGGAGATTCTTTTGGGTATATGGCCAGGAGTGACATAGCTGGGTTCTGATGTAAAAAATATTTCCAATTTTCTGACAAAGTGTTAAATTGATTTCCAAAGTGGTTGTACTAGTTTGTGCACCCACCAGCAATGGAGACGTGTTCCTCTTTCTCCACATCCTCACCGGCATGTGCTGTCACTTCAGTTTGTGATCTTAGCCATTCTGACTGGTGTAAGATGAAATCTCAGAACCGTTTTGATTTGCATTTTCCTGATGGCTAAGGGCATTGAGCATTACTTTAAATGCTTCTCAATCATTAAAGAGTCCTCTATTGAGAATTCTCCATTTAGCTCTGTACCCCATTTTTATTCGATTATTTGGTTTGGTGGTGTTTAGTTTTTTAGTTCATTATATATTTTGGATATTAGCCCTCTGTCGGGTATAAGGTTGCTGAAGATATTTCCCAACCTATAGGCTGTTGTTTTGTCCCATTGATAGTGTCCCTTGTCTTGCAGAAGCTTTTCTGTTCCATGGGTTTATTTCTGGGTGTTTGATACAATTCCATTGACCAATCTGTCTGTTTTAAGGCCAATATCATGTGCGGTTTGTTACTATTGCTTTTAGTACAGCTTGATATCAGGGATGGTGATACCTTCAAAAGTTTTTTTATTGTACAGAATTATGTTATCTAGCGCAAAGGTTTTTTTCCTTATGAAGTTGAGGATTGTTCTTTCAAGATCTGTAAAGAATTTTGTTGGAATTTTGATGGGAATTACATTGAATCTGTAGATTGCTTTTGGTAAAGTGGCCATTTTCACTGTTAATTCTACTGATCCATGAACATGGGAGATATTTACATCTTCTGATATCTTCTTCAATTTCTTTCTTCAGATACTTCAATTTTGTCAATCAGGTCTTTGACTTGCTTGGTTAGAGTGACACCAAGAAAATTTATATTATTTTTGGCTATTGTGAAGGGTGTTGTTTCCTGAATTTCTTTCTCAGCCCATTTATAGTTTGTATAAAGGATGGCTACTGATTTTTTTGGAGTTAATTTTGTACCCAACAACTTTGCTGAAGGTGTTTATCAATTGTACAAGTTCTCTGGTAGAGATTTGGGTGTAATTTATGTATAATATCACTTCACCAATTTATATCCACTTTATCTCTTTTAGTTGTCTTATTGTATTAGCTAGAACTTCAAGTACTACATTAAATGTATATGCAGAAAGTGGATGGCCTGGTGTTGTCCATAATTTTAGTGAAATTGCTTCAAGTTTCTCTCCATTTAGTTTTATGTTGGTCACTGGCTTGCTATATTGCCTTTTTTATGATCAGGTGTGGGCCTTGTATCCTTGATGTCTCCAAGATTTTATATCATGAAGGGCTGTTGGATTTTGTGAAAGGCTTTTTCAGCATCTAATGAGATGGGGGGTTTTCTTTCAGTTTGTTTATATGGTGGATAATGTTAATGGAATATTATATGTTGAACCATCCCTTCATCCCAAGGAAGAGACCGACTTGATTGATCATAGTGAATAATGTTTTTTTTATGTGTTCTTGATTTTGCTTGTCACGATTTTGTTGAGTATTTTTGTGTCAGTGTTTATGAGGGATATTGGTCTGAAATTCTCTTTCATGGTTGAATCTTTGTTCAGGTATCAGAGTGACCATAGCTTCTTAAAATATGTTTAATAATGTTCATTCTGTTTCTAGTTTGTGGAATAGTTTTTAGAAGTATTGGTAGTAGCTCTTTTCTGAAAGTCTGGTATAATTCTGTGGTCAGACCACCTAGACTTTTTTGGTTGGGAGACTTTTAATGACTGCTTCTGTTTCCTTAAGTGTTATAGTACTATTTAGATTGTTAGCCTGATCTTGACTTAACTTTGGTAAGTGGAATCTATCAATAAAACCTTCCACTTTTATTTAGATTTTCCAGTTTTGTGAAATAAAGGCTTTTGAAGTAAGACCTAATGATTCTTTGCATTTCCTCAGTGTCTGTTGTCCATTTTCATTTCTGATTTTGTTAATTGGTCTCTTGTTTCTGTGTTATTGATATCTGCCCTGAGGTTGATATTTTTCTGTTGTCCTCTTTTCGGTGTGTTTACCTCTTTTTGTTCTACAGCTTTCAGATGTACTGTTAAGTTGCTAGTGTGAGACCTCTCCAATTTTTTTTTTAATGAAGACTCTTACTGCTTTGGACTTTCCTCTTACCATCACTTTCATTGTGTCTCATAAGTTTGGGTATGTTGTGCCTTTGTTTTCATTGAATTCTAAAAAGTCTTTCATTTCTTTCTTATTTTGTCCCTGACACAATGGTCACTGAGTAGAGAGTTGTTCAGTTTCCCTGAGTTTGTAGGCTTTCTCTTGTTTCTGTTGTTGTTGAAGTCCAGCTTTAATCCATGGTGGTCTGATAACATACAAGAGATTATTTCAATCTTTTTGTATGTGTTGAAGCTTGTTTTATGATCAAATAAGTGGTCATTTTGGAGAAGGTTCTATGTGGTGCTGAGAAAAAGGTATATTCTTTTGTGTTTGAGTGAAATGCTCACCTGTAATTTTCATTATTTTTGCTTAGTTCCTTTCTCGTTGACCTGTACAATGGTGAGAGTGGGAATTTCAAGTCTCCCATTATTAACTGTGGAGATCAATGTATGATTTAAGTTTTAGAAATGTTTCTGTTACAAATATGAGTGCCCTTGCATTTTTGGCATAGATGCTCAGAATTGAAATGTCATCTCAGTGGATTTTTCCTTTCATGAGTAGTGGAAGAAGTATCCTTTCCCATCTCTTTGGATTGCTTTCAGCTGAATGGCTATTATATTAGATATTAGATATATTAGATCTTGTTTGTTTCTTGGGTCTGTTTTCATGGAAAATCCTTCTCCTGCACTTTACTCTGAGGTAATTAATGTTTTTGTTGGCTGTGGTATGTTTCTTGTATGCACCAGACTGATGGATCCTGTTTTTGCATCTAATGTGTTAGCTTTTGTCTTTCTATTGGGGAATTGAGTTCATTGATGTTGAGTGATATTAATGATCAATGGTTGTTGATTCCTTCAATTTTGATGTTGTAGTGTTGGTGTGTGTGATTTCCTTCTTTTGGTTTTGTTTGTATAAATTATTTATTTCCTGTTGGAGTATGGTCTGGTGCTTTGTATTTGTTAATTGCTTGTCTCCAAAATTCTTACTGCAGACTGTCACATAACCCAAGTATTGCTGCTTAATTTTGCTTCCCTGTTTGACTAATAAAGAAAGCCAATGCCTGGGTAAGGCTAGAGGAAGATAGCCGTGGCAAAGGTTCACAGGCTTGTGAAGAGAAGGATCTTGGGAAGGAGAAGAGAGGTACTGGAGGAGGAAGAAGGAGGAGAATCACCATGGGATAGAAAGGATACATGGGGCCCAGAGGAGAAACTCTGAAGTTCCACATGGAAAGTAATAGCCCAGAATGACAGACTTAGAAAGAATTTTGGAATTATAGATGGGAGATAGCCCAAATAGAAATTAGTAGAAGCAGATGGCATGGAATAGAGGCTGGGAAATAATGAAAGGTAGCCTAGGAGGTATTATCTGCCATTCCCCAGGTGATAAGGCTATTCTAAAATACATCATGTGCCTGTGGCTTTATTGATTATGAAAGCAGGTTTCAAAATACCACTATAATAACTATAAGCCTAATAATAAACATTTATAAGGCCACATAGTTAAATGAACAACAACAATTTTCTGTGTTTTCTTCAGTGTAGATACTCTTGTTTTGTTGGAGTTTTCCTTCTAGTATCCTCTGTAGGGCTGGGTTAGTGGAGAGATATTGTTTAAATATGGGTTTGTCATGGAATATATTGTTTCCTCCATCTATGGTGATTGAAAGTTTTGCTGGATATAGTAGACTGTGTAGGCATCTATGATATCTTAGTTCTGTGTCATATATTCCCAGGCTCGTCTGGCTTTAAAGTCTCTGTTGAGAAGTCTGATGTAATTCTAATAGGTCTGCCTTTGTATATTATTGGGCCTTTATCCCTTATGCCTTTTAATATTGTTTTTTGTTTTTGTTGTTGTTCTGTACATTTAGTGTTTTGATTATTATGTGGCAAGAAGATTTTCCTTTTTGGTGTAATCTATTTGGTGTTATGTAAACTTCTAGTACATTTATAGGCATTATTTCTCTAGGTTAGGGAAATTTTCTTCTATGATTTTGTTGAAGATATTTTCTGGCTCTTTGACCTGTAAATCTTTTCCTTTTTCTATTCCTATGTTCTTAGGTTTGATCTTCTTATAGTGTCCCAAATTTCCTGAATGCTTTGTGTTAGAAACTTCTTAGATTTAGCATTTTTTTAACCTAGGTATCAATGTTTTCTAACATATCTTCTATGCCTGTGAGTCTCTCTTCTATTTCTTGTATTCTATTGATGATGCTTGCATCTGTAGTTCCTGTTCTCTTTCTTAGGTTTTTAATCTCCAGGGTTGCCTCAGTTTGTGTTTTCTTTATTGCTTCTATTTCCATTTTCAAGTTTTAAACAATTTTATTCAATTTCTTCTCTTGTTTGCTTGTATTTTCCTGAATTTCTTTGAAGGACTTATTTATTTTCTCTTTAAAGGCCTCTATCATCTTCATAAGATTAGACTTAATATAATTTTCTTGTGCGTCAGGCATGTTAGTATATCCAGGGCTTGTTGTAGTAGGAGATCTGGGTTCTGATGGTGCCACATTGCCTTGAGTTTTGTTGAGTGTGTTTTTACACTCACCCTTAGCCATCTGGTTGTCCCTGATGTTAGCAGGCCTGGTGGTCCCTGATGCCAGTAGGCCTCTGGGATTACAGATAGAACTAGTATGGCAGTAGGTCTCTGTGACTGCAGGTAGAGCTAGTAGGCTATGATAGTTGTGGGCCCCTGGTGATCCCTGCTGGCTGCTGGCTTCTGGTTGTCCCTGATGGCTTCCACTGCTGAGATTGCAGGTAGAGCTGGAGCCAGGGGAATGTCACTCAGAGGACATGGGACAGACCTCACCACTACTAGGTTTGACTAGAGGAGCACTGCAGGCAAGCAATTTGGAGAGAGGTCTCACCTGGTGTACACTGGTGACTGCCAGACTCTGGAATTGCAGATAGAGCTTGGGCCCAGGTAATGGCCTGCAGCAGGCATGGGGAAGACCTCACTGATTCTGGATTTGCCTGGAGTAACCCAGAAAGCCCTGGCTTTCTTTTTATCCCTTCTACAAAAATGTAACACTGCTACATCAATAGTACAGAGAATCTAAAATGAGTCCTTTCCTCAATCTGGCCAAACTTTAGGTAAACTGAATCAAAATTGCTAATCTACTCTTCTGTAATTTCACTTGAAATACAGGGAAGTAGAGATAGAAGCTTCATGGAACTGAATATCCAGTAACCAATTTGGCTTAGACACCCAATAAGAAAACAGGTGGCTAATTGTGTCTGTCCTCCTGGTTTTCTGACTCTTAGACACTTGTTGCTCATGAATGTAAACTGATAAAACAGCAAAGGAATTGTTTGGGAGGAGCAGGAAGGGGGCTTCCCAGGAGGACCTTCCCTGGCATACAGTCGTAGGGTCTTTGATGACAGACCAGTTCATAAAGGAGCTAAGGAGTAAACAAAAGGAAAGAGTGAGTTAGATGATGGTCATGGGGAATCTTGCAGCTCTGACTGTCTAGGATTCAAGCCTCTTGTGTGACTCTGACTTACTAGGAACCAGCTACTTCTTTTCTTATACAAGTTTCACAGGAGAAAGACAGAGTAATGTCTATCCAATGGGTACAGACTGTGTGTTTGAGTTTTCATTACCTGTCTACAGTTACAAGTTCACATACAATTGGAAAGTACAGACAGACACATTTAATATATGACAGCTTGCTTTTTGGCTGGCAAGGTTTGCTGTTTGAAAGCACTCCAGAGAATCAGAAAATACCTGATCCAGTCTTTTTATGAATAGCAACTTCTAGTACTTAACTTCTTTTACTGTATGTGTGATCATCTATGGTATAAAGTACAAAAAGTTTATTTTTGTCAATCTATCTCCTTTACTGAATTTTATTCCTCTAGTGGTGTATCCTGCACTACACTCTATCTTTAAATTACATTTTCAGAGAGCCCTAAGCCTATAATTAAAAAGAAGCCTTGAATTTGTACCCTATTTTCCTGACCAGCCAGAATTTGTCAGTTGTCTCTATTTACCTTGCACCAATTGTTCCATTTGAGTTTGCTCAGGGGCAGATACCCCAAGAAGATTCCTGGAGTTAAGGCCTCATCTAGCTATGCTAGGTGCTTATCTGTGCTTAATGATCTCCAGGTCATAAGGAAGAGTTTCAAATAGCAGCCAGATAAAGCTAATTTTAGGCTTCTCCTAAAAAGACTCAGGTATATTTTTCTCAGAAAAAGACATAAATTGAATAACAATGCAAAAGATTTCTAATAATGTAACTTGTAAAGACCCAAATCCAAAAGTGACATATAAAAGGACATAAATTGTAGTAACCCTCTGAGTGTTGCTAGGACTGTGTCTAGCAGCTCTGCTGGCTTCATGACTCTCACTTTTTGCCAGTGGATATGGTGTGCCAGGGAAGGAAGTTTGGCCTCACTTGTGAAGAACAATCTAGTTATTTAGTTTTATGAAGTCAAATCCTGCTGGTGGGTTGTCTCATTACAGACCTGGGTGTATTTTCTTTTGTGTTTCTAATGCCACATTCTCCTGAGAGAAACCAGGAACATTTGAAGTGACTGTCATTTTGAAGGCTCCACTGAACCATTTGCTGAATGATTGCAGAGATACATGGCAGGAAAAATGTGATTTTTATCTAACAGAACACCTTTTGTATTTGACAGAACATCTTGTTTGCACTTCTAGTTAACGTGATCTGACATTATGTTTGGATTTGGAGTTAAACTTCTCCATGTTTCAGTTGTGACAGCAGTTTGGCCTTTGCACTATCCAATGACATCAGACCACTTAACTCTACTATGTGAGCCTTCCACAATGACTGGGACACCACTATTATGGGATAACAACTCACAGGGCTGTAATTCTAGGAAATGTGTCTGCTTATAAGAAAAACAAATGTGTTTTCAATCTGCCCATCAATCAATTTCCCACCCACCTTGGGAAATTTTTTTCCTGCCGTTTCCCTGTATGACAACACCTAGAACCTCTCCTCCTATACATAATTTATGTCCTGGTGGAGAGAAACCTTAGGCCACTTTTGGGTACAATCTAAATGAAAGTCAATTGACCATCTCACATTTGCCAATGCCAAGCATATATGTGCTTAGAATTATGGAATGTACAGGCCACACAGGTGTAGACCATTCAGTTATATGGTGGATGAAGAAATAAAAAGAGTAAAAGCCACCAGTATTCCCATGGAAGCATTCTAGGATCTGACCAGTATCTAAAAGACAGGGGATAGAAAGAAAGGAAGAAAAAGAAATTAAAATTTTCTGGTATTTAGAAAGGTGGGCAGAACCTAGTACTTCATAATCAAAGTCTTGTAAGCAACTTAACAGAGGAGTTTCTTGAAGAACCTTACTAAAGTGTTAATTATTCCTCCCATCTCCTTAGGATGACTTCAAATGAACCAGCCCACAGACTTGTGACCAAGTGATTGGCCAGCCCAATTGGATTACTCCTTAAAAGAGAGGTCAGTAGAATATAATCATTTACATATTGTATAATGTTAAGTCTTGGGTCTTGGGGCTGGAACGATGGTTTAGCAGTTAAAAGCATGGCTGCTCTTCCTTACCACCTAGGTTCAATATCCAGTACTTACAAGTAGACTCCCAAACATCTGTAACTCCAATTCCCAAAGTTCTGATGCCGTCTTCTAGCCTCTGCAGGCACAAGGCATGTTTGTTTCACGTGGATATGCATGCAAAAGAACAAAAAAACAAAAGACAAAATAAAACAAAACAACCACCTAGCACATAAAACAAGATTTAAATAAGTAAAAAAAAAAAAAAAGAATGTCTGGTCTCTATGCAAGGCTAGAGGCTGAATTTAGATTGTATTATGTGAGTAAGAGGATATGTGCTTACCTTAATGAGCCTCAACAGAGTCCACATACCTTCCTTCATCTTTTCATCATAGAAAAGTAATTCAAAACCACAATATACTATTGCCTCACTCCCGTCTTAATGTCTATGGTCAAAAACAAAAGAAAAGAGCTACTGGCCAGGATGTACACAAAAGGGAAATCTTGTACAGTGTTGGTGGGAGTTAGTATAGCAACTATAGAAAACAGCATGGATGTTGGTCATATGAAAAGAACTAGCCTGCCATTTAGTAGTATCACTGGGCCACATTGCAGGTCAGTCCTACTTCTTGTCAGACCTCCATGCTGTAAGCTTCTGATAGTACTTGTCTCTAAGTTTATACCAAAGCCACTTTAAAAGTTAGCATTTAAGGGGCTGGAGAGATGGCTCAGTAGTTAAGAGCACCACCTGCTCTTCCAAAGGTCTTGAGTTCAATTCCCAGCAACCACATGGTGGCTCACAACCGTCTATAATGTAACCTGGTGCCCTCTTCTGGCCTGCAGGCGAACAATCAGACAACACTGTATACATAATAATAAAATAAATCTTTTTTTAAAAGTTAGCATTTATGCTTTGCTATTGTAATAATACATGTCAGGAGTAACACATCTTCTTATAGAAATAAAGCAGTACTTGGAGTGAGGTTTTGCTCTCAATGGGTGATCACAGGGCTGCTGATAGCAGGTTGCAAACAAGAGACCCAGGCCAGGTGTGGGCATACAGGCCAGTAAACCCAGCACTCTGGGAGACAGGTTGATCTCTGTGAGTTCGAGACCAGCCTGGTCTACACAGAGAGTCAAGGCAGCCAAGGTTACACAGAGAAACCCTGTCTCAAAACAAACAAACAAACAAATAAATAAGATAAAAAGAAGATAGAAGACAGTTTTACTGTAGAAGTCACAGCGAATTGTAAGATTCTGATGGCTGTGCAGTGCCCGAGGCAACTATTCAGCTTTTACTATAGCTCACATGTGGCAATATAGAAACAGGTAGGAATGGCTGTGTTGTGTTCAAGTTATTAGCTGAACTTTGAATTTCATATAATTTTTCATGTCATACGATATGATTTTTTCTATTAACCATTTGAAAAATGGACATTTGTAGCTCACAAGCTGTGCAAACACAGGCAGTGGACCAGATTTAAACCATGGCTTCTAAATTTCCAACCCCTCACATGGATCTAAACAGCCACATGAAATGAAAACAACAGTTATGGTCAAATTTACACATATGTGTCTTCTTAAGGAGGCCTCAAGTGCCTTTTCCATATGACTCAGGGCTTTGTTATTCCGGAATCTGAGTACTTGTGTGTCTTAGGGGGAGAAGTGGGGAAGGAAGAGGGAAGGAAAAATTGTCGAAGGCTTGTGGAGAGTAAGGAAAAAGCATACAATGGGGACTGTGGGGCAGATGGAGCTGAGCTCCACTTCTGTGTCTTTTTGAAACTCTAATTGTGTTTTATGTACTTCTTGGAACATGTGCCTTCAAACATGTACATGAGACTATCCTCTATTTTATTATACATTTCACATCTTGAAAAAACCTGAGTGAAAACCATAGCAAACAAAATGCACTGCCTCTGCTGCTTATCTAGAATGATTATGTACAAAGTTTTTTTGTGTTCCTTTCATCGCCCTTTTTCATAACTCAGCAAGTGGAAATAGTTAATTTCAAAGATACAATTATCTTATTACTGATTTCCATCAAATTATCCACAGGTTTGAATGGAGATTTTTTATTATATGTTTGGAGAAGCTTTAAAGTCTACATTATGTTAAGAGTACCAAATGGCCATTGTCTGTATTAGATATTTGTGTAGTTCTTGCTGAATTATGCTATGTTTCATGGCTCAGTGGAGGAGTCTGAAAGGATATTAATCACCAATGCAAAAGTACTTTGGGGAAATTTAATGGTGTTGACAATACTTCTATGTGACTTTAAAAAAATAATCCTGCCTTATCATTCATTTCTGGAAGGGCCTGGAGATCAGTTAGTTGGATTAGTCCTCGATCATGCTATCATGCTTTATGTAGCATATTTTATATATTTTCAAAGGTAACTTAAAGAGGCAGAAAAAAACAGAAACAAAAGAAAAGGAAGTTCTTTCTTTACTAAATTCAATTAGTATTGCAATTATTCTTATAGTTTAGGGTATTAATTTTACATAAATTATTTTGAAATACTTTTCTTCCACCCAAAGCTTATCTCTTAGTTCTAGGAGAATAACTCAAATTGTTTTTTTATTATACTATTTATTCTATGAAATATTTTCTTAAATATAATTGCATCACTTTCACTCCTCCCCTTCTTCACTCCAGCAACTCTCAAATCTCACTGCAACTCTTTCCTTGGCCCCCACTCTCATATTAATGGCCTCTTCCCTCCAGTTAATATTTTATACATATATATACATGCATAAACACATACATGCATGCATACATGCATACATACATACACACATACATACATACATACATGGAAACATTCAATTTCCATTTCAATGGCTCTTACTGACAACTGGCAAGTGTTTCACTCTCTTGCCTTTTCCTATTGTTGATTCCTGAAAGGTACCAAGCTACATGGATGGCAGATTGATAGCAATCTGCCCAACTTGAACATTATCATTATCTTTGACTTCTCTGCTTCCTTATTGCCTTATGTGCAAGTCATGTTGGTTTCCCTGATAGTTGTGCTCCGTAGCTACTGTCTTGAACATCATGATTGTTTTCTAACTCACTCTTTTGTTTCTCCGGGATCTTGTAAACAGCTTCTGGCTAGATTCCCCATGTGTTGCTTGGGAAACCATCATCAATTTCTCACAATACAGCACAAGTGAGGCTTTCAAAAACCCACAGGGTCCTGAAAATTCCCTCTCTGCTTACATGAGTCACCGTTTTCTTTGATTTCATGATAGAACTTCAGATATTAAATATGATACATAAGGTCTTTGTGGTTCACCTTCTCACTCTGCTCATTTGTCATTTGGTCTTCTTCCTTGAATATTGGGCTTCATCCATTCTATCCTTCTTCGCAACTTTGCAAGGACATTTTCATCTCACTGTAGGAACCTCTTATCGACCAGTTCAAATGAATCTCTGCCCCCATAAAACAACTTTGTAAAAAATTTTGGTTCTTAGACCTGTCATGTATGTCTTACCAACGTGACTGTCATATTATATAAGTTTGTGTTCCCCAAATATAAAACTGAGTTAAATAGACCATGGCTATCCTCTCTTACAATACCAGATATTTCTCAGAAGTAGCATATTATACTGTGAAACATCATGCCTCCACAGCACAAGCACACATGTGAACTTGTACACACATGAGCATGCACACATACACACAAATATGCAAACATTAACACACACACTCGCCATTTTGCCTGTGTTATTGAGACAGCATGAATGCCGAATTTTATAGAAGGTCTGTAGAGCTGAAAAATAGAGCTATTCTCTCCTGGAAGGCAAGGAAGGCAAAGGTTGTTTGCTTTATGAAAGCAAGGATTTCTCACTTGTAGAAAATACTCAGTATCTTAAAACTGTGTGATTTAAATTTATATAGTAAATGAAAACTCTAATTATCAGGGGAGTGTTTAAAAGGCTTAAAATTGGACTCAATTGTATCTCTTCATTTCAATCTGCTTGTATCTTGTTCTTCAATAGAACATGCACCTTTAAAATTAGTACATTCTCTCAATAGTATGTTCTCATCCTAGGAATATTTTGATAAATGTTCTCTCATGTGTTATGCTGGAAACCAACGTGGAAAGTGCATGCTCAGCTTCTAGCCCCTTTAGGTGCCTAAGTGTTCACTCTGGACTCAGTTTTAGATTTGAAAAGCTGGTTCAAGATAACATTTGCCCTGCTGGGGCCAAATATAGAAAATAGCCAAGCAGAATCAAATATAGGCGGTGATCCTTCCTGGCAATCCCTGTGTTCATGAATGTATAATTTATTCTGTTCACAAGTGAAGTCCTAGGACCAGAAACATACAGTTTTTGTTACCTGAAAGGAACCCTGGGTTCAGGCCAAGGTCCAGGTTGGAAATGTGGTGTTTGGTTAATTTTCAACACATAAGACGTGTTAGCAAGTGGAGTCTGGCTTTATTAGAGCATGAACTCCAGTCTCTGGAACAGTAAAGGTATTTTGAAAGAATCTCTGTGTGCCACACAAAAGCTCACTGTTGAACTCGCATGAAGACGCTTTGAATCATTTTTGTTTCGGTAAATATTCATTGTTTTTTCTATGTACACATTTTTTAACAGCACAAACTGTGAAATACTGCATAGGAGTTGTTTCCTGCATCCCACTCAAAGCTTTTGAAAGTGCGTATAAAGCAATAATCTCAAGGCATGATAGCAGTTTATATGCCGGCAGAGTAAGTACCCTCGTATGCTAAGAAAATCTGCTCAACCACAACTCTGGTATTAGCTGGAATATTTTTATGCCATGTATTTAATGCAGAAGACCTGAGTTCAGTTCCTAGCACCCACATCAGGCAGTCCACAACCATGTCCTAGGGTACTTCAGAAGCCTCAGCAACTTCTATCTCTGCATATGGTCACAGTAGCTCCTCTTTTGGCCATAAAGACAAAAGAGGCAGTACATACCAGTCGTGTGTGTGTGTGTGTGTGTGTGTGTGTGTGTGTGTGTGTGTGTGTGCAATCAGCCACTGTATAGGAATCAAATATTTGATAATGAGTAAATATTAATATATAGACATATTCATGGATATAGGAAATATCTATTGCTGCAGTTTACTTATTGGAGTTTTAGTCACTAATAAATTATATCATATATTATATATTACATGTAAAATATATAGTACATAATAAAATAGAAATTAAAATATTTTCATAATAACACATAACATTATTTTCCTTTTGGTACTCTGAATCTCTTTTTCTCCCTTTGACCTAGTATGTATTAAATATCAATCATTTTGTAAGTTTTAAGAATAAAAAGACTTATTCCAAATTAGTATTTTAAGATTGCTTATCAATTCCCATTTTTGAAATATTAACTAAGGAATATCTTGAATACATGTTTATATTGAAGTTAAAAATATCCATTATTAACATAATAAAATAGTTGATATTGTAAAAATTATTGGAGAGGCATGCTTTTGCTTCCTGAGTATCTGTAATTGTTTTTTAAATTTATTTATTTATTCACTTTACATCTTGCTCACAGCTTCCTCCCTCCTCTCCTCCTAATACCACCCTCCAACACTCTTCTATTTCCTCTTCTTCCTTTCCTCAGAAAAGTGGAGATCCCTCCTCCCCATAATAGCCCACCCCAGCACATCAAGTTGCATTGCTCTGAATCTCTTATTAGTGTACAGTGGAGTTCTCCCTGACGTGTTTATCACAAAAGACTGTACATACCCACTCAAAGAAAAGTCCTACCATTTTCTGGGAAGCCAGATATTAGGAAGATTCTCAAAATATGAAGAACTGTTACTTTCTCTCTCTCTCTCTCTCTCTCTCTCTCTCTCTCTGTGTGTGTGTGTGTGTGTGTGTGTGTGTGTGTGTGTGTGTGGCCAGAGTATATGTACACCTGTAGAAAGAGACATTCTCTTTCAAGATCCAAATAATTTTAATAACGTAAAGATTCTTAATACAAAAGATTGAGAACCAAGTGATATTCACAACAATGAACCCTTAGGTGAATTAGTGACCCTCACGTTTTTTTCTGGAGCATGTATTCAACCACAAGGGACTGAACTCTTAACTCTTTATCTTACACTAAGCATCTACAAAATTAAGAAAATTTCATTGACTGCAGCATAGGCAAAATGACTTCATTAGTTACTCTTTGAGTTCAACTGCACAGGTAAGCTCAAGAGGCTGAGAGAGTGGTGACAGTTAATGAGGACTTCATCCAATGGAGAGTACTTCAAGGTAAGTGGCTTAAGAAAATGAAAGTTATATATGAAATCAATCTAAATAAAATCACCAAATAAAAATACCATCTCTTGTCACCAAATGAAGCTTCTAATATGTGGATTTGGTTATATCTAATGGTGTTGTTGGCCAAAGATGTCCCATGGGAATCTCCAAACAATAACCCAAGCTGTTGTCAAGACTGTTAATTGCTCCCCCACAAACTAACATCAAGGCTCAATTGCTAAAGACACCTCCACAAGTCACTGAACACAGAGAAGTAGATCCTTCACTCCTAGTTCTAGTGTCTTTGATGCAGGAATGTGCTATGCAAACTACTAAAGGAGAAATGTAAACACCAACTGAGCAACAAACCCTTTCAACTGCAATGGTGTCCTGCCTGCAAGGTATGCTAGGACAATAGTGGCACAAATCTTGTTTGAGTAGCCAATCACTATCTGATTTGATTCATGGCCCTCCACAGGAGATGGAACCCATGTATGACACTGGTTGATTGACTAAGAACTGGAGACTAGATAGGCCAGGAATCTAGGGTAAAACCAAATACTACTGTTTGAAAGAGAAAAAGAGAGAGGAAGGGGGAAGGCAAGGAAGGAAAAAGGGAAAGAGAAATAAAATATTTTCTAATGATATCCTGTTATAGATTAATGCCTTGCTAAGTCATCATCAGGGAAGATTCCTCCTGCAGCAGATGGGACCAAATATGGACACCCATAGACCATATTACACAGAGAGTGAGGACCTAAGAACATGCAGCCCTAAAAAAGATGTCTGTATAAAATCCTTTCCCTCAGGAACCCAGTGGAAGAGAAAGTGCCAGAAAGAATGTAGTGTGGGCACTAGAGCGGTTGGACGACAAGAAGAAGGCATGCCCTCTAAATCATCAGCATCAACACACTTATGAGCTCAGAGTGAGGCAGCATGCACAGCACCTACACCAGTCTGCACCATATCTTTTGCAAATATATTATGGCTTCCAGTTTAGTGTTTTGTAAGATTCCTGAGTGTGCAAGTGAGTGGGTCTTTCTCTTGTGCCTTGCCTTGGGCTCTTTTCCTGTTGTTTGTTCTGTCCAGTTATGATGTGTTACTTTATTTTATCAGTATCTTTTAAAGAACAAGAAGTTGGGGTTGGGAAGATGGCTCAGTGGTGAAGTGCTTGTTGCACGACCACAAGGACCTGAGTTTGAGTCTCTAGGATCCATGTAAAATCAGGCATGGTGGCAAGTGTCTGTAATTCCAGCACTGGGGAGGTAGAGAGAGGAAGATCCCTGGAGATCATTAGCCGGACAGCCTAGCTGAATCAGTGACCTCCAGGGTCAGGGAAAGACTCTGCTCAAAAAATAAAGTGTAGCACACTCATCCTTCATATACACATGCACTCACCCATGCAAACACACATACACACACACAAACACACACACACACACACACACACAATTCCCATCGGCTGGAAGGTGGTGACGGGATACAACCATAACTCTAGCACATTCACAAAGCACCATAATATAGAGGATAAGCTGAGTGACAGAGGCCTAGGTCGATCCCCACCACTGTAAAAAGGAAAAAGAATTACCTTATATATCTATCTGATACTTAATATAGAAAATTTGGATGGTGTGCCTCTTAGAATGGAAAAGAGGCTAGGATAAGAGCTGACCACAGTTTCTACTCAGTGTCACACTGGAGACTGCAGGAGGTTCAAGAAAGCCAAGAAAAAAAATACACATGAAAACATGGCTGAGCTGCAGAAACATTGTGCTGAGTGAGGGAAGCCCAAGAGAAAGCAAATGTATCTTAAGACTGTACCAGTATGAACTTCTAAAAGCAAAGCTTCAGTGAGAGAGTACAGCCTGGTATCCCTCAGGCCAGGACTAAGGTGGGGATGGGAAGGTCTGAAATGCTGTCTGTCTTGATTATAGTGATGGGACAGGGGACACTTATCAAAAATCCTAAAACACTGGGATTAAGTTACATTTTACTGCTTGTAAATTGTACCTCAATAAAGCTGGTTAACAATTGTGTAAAAGAAGTTAGGCAGGTGTGGCTGTGCACGCCTTTGACTCCAGCACTTGGGAGACTGGTAGTTCCAGACCAACCTGGTCTACATAGTGAATTCCAGGACAGCCAGAGCAACAAAATGGAGAGATCTTGTCTTCCTCTTCCCCTCCATAAAACAAACAAGACCCCCCACAAAACAATAAATGTACTCTGCTGTTTGATTAGCTCCACATTTCACGCTCTCATGTGCCTAGAGCACTGTGAGCTCAGAATCATTCCCTTCTTGGAAATGTCCGTTTTTCTGTATTTATTCCTAGCATCGGATTTGGTGTGCTTTCTGGAGCCAGGGTGTCAAATGTGCTCATTAAGTAACAGAGAGCAGAATCAGAAGGTGGATTTGGAGATAGAATCAGCAAACCAAACTGGGAAAATATATAACAGCAAGATAAGATTTGTGTATCAGGAATGAATTTGCTCAGCTGAGGTTACCCAAGCGTTAAAAGAAATTCTGGCCAGATTTTTAACATAAAGATAACCATCAAAACAAGCACAAATTGTGAATAAGAATTTGATAAAGCTTCTGTCCCCTGATATACAGTTATGCTTTATAATTTGGATATCGATATTCAGTTCTGTTTATCAAAAATGCATCATTAAAGTCAATATTAAGAATAGAATTTTCAAGTTCAATTGGCAACACTTTGTTTCTAAGACTTAGCTGTCATTCCAGTCTTGTGTCTATGCTTTGTCCTTGGTGGTGTGTATCACGTGTTGCTGGTTGTCTAGGAAGGTTATTTCTGTTTCTACCAACATGGTTTGACATTTTATTAGAAGGTCAAATATTTTTGTTGACTTTCTCCAGTGCTCTCTGAGGAGAATCAATTGTTGTTAAGATTTTAGGTCTTTCTATGACTATTTTTCTTAAACTCCCTATTTCTCTCTTGGGTTCTCTTGAAGCATGAAACTATGCTCTTCCCCTCTGGCCATAACTTCCTGGTTGAGAAAACAGCAGGAATTGCCCTGGTGGAAATGCACATTCTCTCATACCCTGAAGAAAAATCATCAAACACCTCTGAAGGTTTCTATTGCCCAGACCTTCAACCTCTTATTTTAACACTGAGATTGAAGCTATGTTAACGGTTGTTCACTCAGGCAAAATATTTACTGGAAAGAGGATAGATATGAAAGTGGAGGTGATGAGATTCAGAGAAGTCGACATTTCCTGGTCTGTTATTTTCTTTATGCTTTCTTCCCTTAGCTCCCAATGGAAACTTGGCGATTTAATCTTTATGGACCTGGTAAATTAATTATTGATGTAGATCAAACATGGACTACTGCATTCAAAAAGTATATATACCACCAAATAGAGATTTAAATCCAAATGCAGTAGTGCTTAAAAGTATAAGGAGCCATGAGGTAGAAAATGAGAAAACTGTCAGAGGAAGATAAATATGTCTATTCAATATTCCAGAGTCCCAATTGGTTATAAATAGATGCCTGCTATTGGTCGTTACTAACCTTTGCAAGTGACTTTATGTGCAGCTGAGACAAAGCAAAATAATATCATCTTTTAGGGAGAATGTAACTTAAGAGACAAAACCAAAAAGTACCCGAGCTGAACTTTTACACATGCCAGTACAAGAGTTTAGCTTATGACAAAAAACCATTTGTGGAAGATTGATGAGGGCCAATAAAAATGGTACATAAGCGTAACAGTTGAAAGCTTAGCTGAGTAGATGTACTCAAACAGTTTTTCTTACTTGTGAACTAGAGGTGATACCTAATATGCTACCTTGCAGTAGGCTCTAAAGATATCATCATAAAGCAAGTAAAATTTCATATAATATATGCATAGTATAATATTTTCCTGATAGACTATTAATAACCTCACAAACCATGTGACCGGATCTTGCCATTTCATGCCACAGTCAAAGGCAATTCTATTGTGCTGTTACAATATACTTTGATAGTGAGTGAGGCAGCAAAATTGTTTAGAAAGTTTGATTCAGGACACCTCAGACTTCTTTTTCCCATTACTTTTTCATAATCCTATCCCTGTACCTCTGATTCTTTAATAAAAATAAGAAAGAAAGAAAGAAAGAAAGAAAGAAAGAAAGAAAGAAAGAGAGAAAGAAAGAAAGAAAGAAAGAAAGAAAGAAAGAAAGAAAGAAAGAAAGAACATCTGTCCAACATCTTTCTTATACTTCAGTTGCCTTCCCTGTATGAGTCTTTCAAAAATCTTTACTACCTATATAGCAACCAAGCCTCAGGTAGAAGGCAAAGCTCAGTGGGACTAAAGCTAGATTTTGTTGATTCTGGGAAAGTAATCAATATCTTTATCCTTATACTTAAGGGATTAATTCAAGACTAACTGGCCAAGTAGTAGCCTAGCCAACTCCATAAGGATAGTCTTTGTCTACAAATTCTAAAACATACATATCTTATTCTCTCCAAAGAAGTCAACACATCAGATCCGGCTCGATTTTCAAGAATCTAATTCTACTGTTGCCTTAAGGATTAGGAACAAAAGCATTTTCCTTCCCTGTATCATCCTGGTGTAGAAGGGCATTGCGTTTGCCCATTTTCTCTCTCTGAAAAAAAAGCCTGAGAAAATGAACTGAAGGAAGGAAGTCTTTGTTTTTATTTTGGCTTCTGCCTTCAGAGATCGCTTGGCTCCACTGCTCTTTTTACTATGTGTGGTGAGGCAGAATATCACAGTGAAGGGGTGTGGGGCAGCAGCATCTCATCGCGGACAGAATAGAGGAAGATGGAAGTATTCAAAGACCCTTTAATGGCATGCCTGTTACCTGTTTCCTCCAAATAGACCCTACTATCAAATAGTGTATTTAGCTATGAATTTGTCACTGAAAAGACAGGAGGGGCCGTGGAGCAAATCCCTTCTCACTTTTTCAGGTGACAGTAAAATGGTGGTCCTTCCATGTCTGGATCTTAATACTCCTGAAATTATGAAGGGATCATGAACCATACACTCTCTCATATTTCCTACCTTGTCACACTAATACTCCCCTGAAAATCCCCTGAATGAATGAGAGTCAACTACCTATATTTAAATTTTCTCCTGAAAATTCTAATACATGGCCAAAGTTAAGTTACTTTCCCTTGCTGATTCATCTAATCTCAAGGTTAGTTACATTATTTATACATACTACACATACATTCTTATTTTCCATATTACACACAGATTCTAGTTTTCTATGTTGGTATTTTTCTTGAATTCCAGATTCCCATGAACAACTGCCTGCTTCATGTTTTTGCTCATGTATCTCCTAGGTCTAGAAGAGACTCCTTGGGTTCCAAACATCAATAATGTTTGTCAATGTCTGTCTCAATGTTCTAGAATCGAGAGCTTTTCCGTGGAACAATTTGGACAAGTCTAAATAATGTCTTTTGGAAGTTTATAAATTGTTTCCTAATGTGAATTTAATTTGTTCTCTTTCAGATATGGATGTTTAAAAATGTTAATCAGGATTTATAATGGGCATTACTGTATCCTGAGAAGGGGAGTAAGAGGTGGTATCAGTGAGAGGCTAGACAACGGGTAAAGCAAATACAAATAAGTAAAAGTGAGTGACAGTGAGATATCACACTAGGAGGACTAGAGTTCATGATGAAGTACTATATATGTATTGAATAACTAAGAGAGAAAAACCTCAAACTCAACAAACAAAATAATGAGAGGAAGATAGAAAGTTAATTGCTCACGTGTATCAACATATATTTTATATACATGAGCTAGGGGTGGCCTCAATGGATTAGCCCACTGATTAGAAATGGGAATGCTAGATCAGCACATGAGAGGTTTTGAGTTTCATCCTCACACTAGCAATAAAAGTAGAGGCAAAATTTGAGGATTGCTGTCATCAAAGTATACCATGTATAATAAAATCTATTGTCTTATGTAATTAATATATGACAATAAGTAAACTATACCTTAAATGAATGTACCAGTATTTACATGGTAGTAATTTTTTTTAATATTTAAAAATATAGGAACATTAATTCCTAAATTTGATCATTATACATGATATACATGTATAGAATTTTTCAATTTGTTTATTATGTAATTAGCATACTATATACCATAATTTTATAAAATTAAATTAAAATGTAAAGAAATAACTAATTTCCTATTACTGTCAACAGGTTTTTAACATTGATAATAGCAATAAGATTAATTATATTCTGTTCTAACTTTTGATCATGCATACTTAAACATCTTTTGTACAGTACTATGAAAATCATGTCAGTTTTTGATGACAGGATTGCTTACTAAAATATATATATAACATATGTTAGTTATGCATATGTACATATGTCTACAAGTAATTTTGCAATATTTTTCTCTCTTTAAATTTTTCTAAATAAGAACATTATACGCATATATTGTTCATGTACATATTTTGTTCCAGACAAATTCTAGGCATTGAGAAATAATAGTAAATGAACAAAATTCAGTTCTTGCACTTCAGGAGTGGTGTGTGTGTGTGTGTGTGTGTGTGTGTGTGTGTGTGTGTGTGTGGTATGTGTGTGTGTGTGTCCAAGTGAAGAGCTATGATAACCTATCATATAATATATCCTCAAATAGAGGTTAGTACAGAGTCTCACAGGAATGGAGGGATATAGGTTCCTTAGCCCAGTGTTTATAGATAAAGAACAGTGTAAAGACAATCAGTCTTCCTGTAGGAAATGAAAGGTAAACTGAAACCCAAGATGAAGTCATGAGGAAAAAGAAGAGGAAACAGGATATGAGGACAGTGGGCTAAGAAACATCATGTCGCAAACTGGAAATGAAATATCCTGGAGTAGCTTATGTGCCTGCATTGATTACCTCCAGAGAATCAAATTTAAGGTATTCGTAAAGAATTAGGAGTATGTTCGCTGTTCAGATGTGACCTTGGCAAAGATCATGGATCTTTCCACAAATAGTAGTATTTGTATTTTCCTCAAAGATTCTTCGATCAAATCCTCAATTACAGTGCTAGACCAGAAGAACACAGCATATGATTTCCTGTTTTTATTTAAGCAAGTAAGTGAAGAAACAATCAGCTTTCTATTTGCTGGTGACCTGAACTCAAATCATCTTGGAACAGTAGAGCATTTCATTTCCATCTTGCTCTTTATAATAAAGTATCATCTTTGCCTTTACAAATTTAGTGGCAGTCAATGATAACCGAGGCACAGGGGGAATGGAACCTTAGCATGTGCAAATATAAAAGCACACTTAGCATTTGATAATGCCCAGTGTTTCTTTATGTATTCAGTGTGTTTCTAGTTAATTGTGCTGTGGAGTCTTTGTAAAGTATTACATTATAGGCTGGTCTTTTTCCCAACCATAATTATTTGTTCACTGTTTCTGCTATATATTTAAGGTAACACTATGAAAATATAGGTGTTAAAATAATTTACATTGTTCTTACTCTAACCAGTAAATTTCATGGCATGACTGAATTGTTCATACCAGTCAGGGGCTAGATTTCTTTTATAGCTTCAGAGCAAGAAACAATGACCAAAGACTCTTCAACTTGGCACAGAAAATTGTCTTATCTAGCCATTCAGTCAGGATAGCTGGCACTTTTCTTAAGAACAAGAAGTTGAGTCTTTTACCACAAAAGCTTCTTAATCCAAGCCCTACTACAAATTTACCTGTGTTCTAAGTCAAGCTCAACAGTTTGTATTTGTTTAGACTGTTACCATTTTTATTGTTTCCTAATTACTTGTAATCAATGATCCTTGGCCAATGTTTGTATTAGTTAAAGGTTAAAGTAGAGGAGCCAATGGTATGTGCAGTCAACTGAAATATTTGATTTTAAGGTTTGTGCTTTAAATTATGCCCGGGTAGGAAAGACCTGTGACAATTTAATCAAAGAGTTAATAATCACTCCTGCTCATTGTTAAGGTTTTGCATATAAGAAGCAACTTCCCATTAGCTAAAGAAGACGACCAGAGAGTCAGAATTCTGTTTCTGAGGGTACTGTGAGTACATTTGATGATCAAAATTAATTGAAATCTCAGGCTGTTTTTTCTTTACCTCAGCTGTTATTATATAGATGTGTCTGTTTAATTTATGCAACATAATTCATAATTACTGATTGGTGAATTTGTCTATTAGTGTCATTCATAAGTAACTACTTTGAAGGTTTACCCTTTCATGATATCCTTTCAGGAAACAACAGGTCAACTCTTTTGTATCGTAGACATCATTGTTAGTGACTGAGCAGCATAATATCATGAACCAACTGGTGTCGCATCAACCCTAATCAGTAACATTGCTCAACAGGTTACTAATGTATTTCTTCAAATTAAACTCAAGAAACATTTTTTGTCTTGTGTTAGAGAATTCCTTGGGGGAATTGTGCACAATTCATTCCTTATAGATGCTTCTTAAGATCATTCCAATGAAGCATTATAGTGGGAAGATATATAGACCTTGAAAACAGCCAGCATAGTTTTAAGTACAGTCTTGGGTGCTTTCTCTCTATGTGTTGGGTCTTATTTGTTCATCTGCAAGGTAAGGAACGTAATGCCGAGGACTTCACATGATTTTCTAAATTAAATGTAATAGTAGCCACAATGCTTATATACATACTCTCCTTTTTGTTTGTTTGGGGTTTGTTGTTGTTGTTGTTGTTGTTGTTTTTGAGACAGGGTTTCTCTGTGTAGCCTTGGCTGTCCTAGACTCATTTTGTAGACCAGGCTGCCCTCGAATTCATAGCAATCCACCTGCCTCTGCCTCCTGAGTGCTGGGATTAAAGGTGTGCACCACCACCACCCGGCACAATATTTACTTATAATAATAGCAATAATACTTGCTTAATAATAATTAATATTTGTGGCATTAAGAAACATACCCTCCTAGTCCTATTTTAGGCAAAAGAAAAAAGTCAAAAATAAGTCACTTGCATATTACATGTATGAGCATTCTATTGGTCATGTGATAGTTACTGATATTATCCTGGATTTTAAAATGAGGTGTTTTGAGAAATTTAGTCATACCCCAAGTATTTCGGAGCCTATCTTGTTGGCTTTTGTTTTGGTGGTATCTAATAACTCAAATATTAGTTGAATAGCCTCAATTTACAAATGCAAATTATTTACTTGAGACAACACAGACTATAATGAAACTGAAGTTTTTGATAGTCTGAATACATCTGTTTTCAATGTTAAAATGGTGGCTAATCTTTATAAATTTGTTTACTGCTTCCTGAATTTTATTATACAGAGACTGCTTAGATAAATCCACTTCCAGAGACACCACTATATCCAATTTAAGTGGCTAAATTCTCAGATCAGAAGATTAGATTAGGTTCTGGAATTTCTGGTTCAGTCCCATAGAACTTAGGAACTTTATAAAATGTGCTACATAGACCAATAAGCATACAGTATTTACTGAAATAGTAAATGCAACTGAGACCACATGCTCTTTCAAAGAACACCATTTAAAACACATTATCCAGAATTTAGAAATTCTTTGCTGTACCCAATTAAAACCTATTTTAGTTATTATTTATTTGTTAGTTTGCTTTTTTTTTTTTTTTTTTTTTTTTTGAGACAAGGTTTCTCTGTGTAACTTTGGCTGTCCTGGAATTTGCTTTGTAAACCAGACTGAACTCAAATGCTTAGGGATCCTCCTGCCTCTACTTCCTGAATGCTAGAATTAAAGGCAAGAGCTTACTAAAATCTTATTTGTACCTGGTTTCAAAGTTTTCTTCAAGCAGACAGTACTCACAATAAAAAATTTTGATTTCAGACATGCTAAAAAATATCTTATTGAAAACCAACCTCCACATGTCATCTTTTCAAACTTGAGAAAAGTATCACTTCTCACTTAAGTTTTTTTCCTTAAACTTAATATGTGACTATTCAAAAATTCATAGTTGATGCTTATATTATCTAAGTTTAGATGGCTTAAGTCTAATACCAAACATTATCTGTACTGAAGAATGAATGATACTTTGAGAAGGAGAGGTGAGTAATGGGGGGGGGGAGCATGAGGATGGGACTTGGAGGAGAAAAGGAAGGGGGCTGGGATCAGGTTATGAAGTAATTAAATAAAGGAAGGGATGGAGGGAAGGAAGAAGGGAAGGAGGGAGGGAGGAAAAAGAGAAGAAAGGATGAAAGAAAGAGAAAAAAAGGAAGGAAGGAAGAATAAATGACAATTACAGTCACATGATCAAAAGGAACTTGTTGTAGTGTTTCTTTCCAAAAAGTAAAAGCTTATAATTTGAAATTTTAGTAAAAATATAAAAACACATGGAGCTAGAATCTATTCAAGTTTTGTTAGTGAGTAGTAAAATAGAATCATCAGTTGGGCTACTTACAATCTAAAACTTTTATTTATTTATAGCCAGCCTACATTGCTTTACAAGTACATAAAGAAAAACAATTTTGAAAACAAATTGTATGCAAAATCAATTATTTAAGTAGGAGCATAGATTCAGTGCTTTTGAAGTCATTGTTTTCTAAAACACACGATTTTAGTTTCATGTATAAATATGAGAGGGTTCAATTAATAAAACCTTTATATCTTTTTACAAATAGACTATTCCTTTTTGCTCTTAAATACTTCTGAAAAAGTTATCCAGCCATATACAGGACACTAGTAATTTATAATCCAGCTTAGTAATTTCAAAGAGAAAATATTACAGCAGAAAACTAAAACAACAACACTTCTTAGGATTATATCCATGCATTATTCTAGTTGTGTCAACATTTTGAGATGGTGACGTCAGCTTTCAAATTCACGTAATGATTTCAAATCAACAAATAGTTATGAAGTGGCTATTATTAATTAACTTAACACCATGATAGTTCTATTTATTTCATTATGTGTGTGACTGCCACAGAGTACAGGTGGGTGTCAGAGGGCAGCTTTTGGGAGTATTGTCAGGTCCCAGCCCGCGGGAAAAATCGAATCAGGGTTCACCTGAAAGAGGGAGTAGGGACTGAAAGTAGGATACGGGGACGCAAGAAAAAACGAATCAAGTCAGGAAATTTCTGATCAAGATTCACTTTATTGCTGACTAGCAGGAACATATATAGAGCAAGGTCAGTAGGATCTATTCTTATCTCATTCACCCTAGCCCCTGGGCAAGAATGCAATAGCCTAAATCGCTCCCTATAGAACTTCCTAGTTCTCTGAGTAGTTCCTTGTAAGAACTTCCTAGATCCTCTAGGTGGTTCCAAGTTGAGGCTTCTCTACTTCTTTCAAAGGTAAATAGTCCAAGGATAGCCTAGAACACAAGCCCTCGTGGTGAGGTAAAGGTCAGCAACTCGAAGGCCACAGCATACAGCCTAAGCACAGGATTTCTGACATGGCAGAATTTGGCATGAGCCCCCACAGAGTGTGTTCTGAGGATCAAACGCAGGTCATCAGGCTTGCATGCTGAGTACTTTTACCTCCTAAACCATCTCTCCAGCCCTATAATGACAGTTTTAAATGCACATTATGCTAAAATTGACATAAAGTTATAAATGCTCATTTAACCCACTTTGTGCTCATAAAATAAGTTTGATACAAGTCAAACACCTAATAGATGGAAGAATGTTTGCTGGTTGAAATTCTATCTACAAAGCTGGAAACCTGAGTTGTAAATGCTTTTAAAGAAAAAGAGTCAGGACTGATTAGATGGCCCAGGTGGTAAAGTACTTACCATACCTGGTTCAGGACCTGAGTTCTATCCCTGGAACCCAGCACAATAACTGAGCATCATGGTGTATGCTGGGAATCCCTGAGCTGGGGGAGTGGAGACTGATGGATCCCTGAGGCTCCCTGACCAATGACCCAGCCAATTCAGCAAACTCTAACCCATTGAAAGGCCCTGATTCATGATGAATAACAGCCAAGAATGCCCTCTGCCCTGCTACATATACCTACTTGAAAACTCATACATACATGCACATACCTATGCATGTACACACTCAAGCATACATACACACAAGTATACACATGCTTTCATATGTACACACACACACAGTGAAAGAAAAAGCAGTCACAGTGAAACATGTTAAAGATTAAGAATAATTTGCCTATATCCATATTACTCAGGTTTTGTGTGTGTGTGTGTGTGTGTGTGTGTGTGTGTGTGTGTGTGTGTGTGTGTGTTGTTATCGTTTGTTTGTTTGGTTTGGTTTTGCTCAACAGAACATGATCCGAGTCAATCACCCCTGTGCTTTTCTTAGAGGTAAAATCTCCGCAGACTCTGAATGTTATAGAAGCATCGAAGGCTAACCACAATATAGCTTATCCCTTTGCTTCAGGCCAGTACAAGATGTGGCTGCTGTTAGTAACAAGTGTGCTATCGACAGTGGGAGGTGCACATGGCCTGTTTGGAATACTGGCTCCGGAAAGCCCTGAAGCAGACATGAATATTGTGAGTAACTGAAGGATAGTGTAGGATTAGAGTCATGTTGGGTCTAATTTTTGTGAGCACTTGAAATTTGCTAGAAATATCTGTTAGGTGCACTTTAAAACTAATTAAAACCTAAAAGTGTTTTTTTGTGTGTGTGTGTGTGTGTGTTTTTTTTTTTTTTTACTTTTGTTCATTAGAGTCAGATGATAACTTACTGGGGATATCCAAGTGAAGAGTATAACGTTGTTACTGAGGATGGCTACATTCTGGGGGTCTACAGAATTCCTTATGGGAAGAAAAACTCAGAGAATATAGGTACAAACTCCATCCACGACCTCATTTCCTCTCATCTCTTCTTCTTTCCCTCCCTCCCTTACCTTTCCCCATTTCTCCCCCCCCCCCCCTGCATCATCTTTTCTTCCCCCCCCCCCCACCGTTCATTTCTAGATCTCTCTGGAAATGCAAGACAAAGCTGAATTTCCAATCTTCAATAGATAGCAATCAAGTCCATGAAACAGGGGAAAAGTGCAGTCCTGCTGACACATACAATCTATTAAACGCCTCCAATGCAGCTACAGGCACCAGGGAGAGTTTCTTTTAATGTAGTAACTGAGCTGAATCCCAGTGTATGAAAGTTAGCCAGGTTGTATTGTAGAGCAGAAGATTGGGAGGCAGCTAGAGATCTATTTCCTAGATAGACAAAGGTCATTTTTTTTTTTTTGCTGATGTTAAATTTTCATGTTTTTCTCATTACAGAAAAGTTGTGAAACATTCCTTTACTGCACTTAACCTGCGTCTGTACAGTGCTTAATTTCCTTAGACTATCACTTTAATATCTTTATTTACACATAACTGGCATACAATACAGTAAACCCATTTAGCAAGTACAATATGGAATGAGGATATAGGTCAGGGATACAGTTGCCTAGGATATGCAAGGTCCTGTGTTGATAAATACAAATGCAATAAATAAAAATAAAATTTCTATACCAGAGTTATTGTTCAGTGGTTAAGAGCCCTAGCTACTCTTGTGTAGCTCTTGGGTTCAATCCTCAGTACTCACATGCTGGTGGCTGCTCACAACTGTCTATACCTTCAGTTCCAGGAGATCTGATGCCCTCTTCTGGCCTCTGAAGGCTCCTGCACACATGTGGTGCATATAAACTCATACAAACTTATACAAACACTTTTAAAAACCAAATCTTTAAAACTAAATAAAGTGTACAATTTGATCAATTTTGGCACATAAGACACAACTAAGAAAAGATATTTAAGATACAACATCAACAAAGTGAACATACTAAATTCAGACCACATGTGTAGACAAATATCTACTCTAAGGAATAAGTTTTAAATGTTTTGAACAATCTTGTTTCCTAGGTAAGAGACCTGTGGTGTTTCTGCAACATGGTTTGATTGCATCAGCCACAAACTGGATCACAAATCTCCCAAACAACAGCCTGGCCTTCATTCTGGCAGATGCTGGCTACGATGTGTGGCTGGGGAATAGCAGAGGAAATACATGGTCCAGGAAAAATTTATATTATTCACCAGACACAGTTGAATTCTGGAAGTTCAGGTAAAGAAAGAATAATGCAAAAGGAGCATGCATTTGGGCTCTACACTCACTCTCATTCTCACTTTCCCATCATAGCCAACTACACTCCAGGTAGGAGGTGGAGGAAGCCATACAATTTTAACACAACATTTGAATCTTCTATATACTTCATTATAAGGGTTGTTTTTTTCTTTAAGTTGTTATCTCCATACCCAAGATGAAGAGATGCATAAAAATACTTTTCCAAATAAAATGAACAGCACAGCCGGAGTGAGGATGAGGATGCAAAGCAGTTCACTTATTCTAGAATGTCCCAAAAGGAGAAGCCAATAGACTAGGAAGGTGTCAGAAGTGGGGCAAAAGGAAACGGCAGTTATCAAAGGTATACAATGCCTTCTTATGCCCTACCCTCTGAAATGATAGATGGAGCTAGAAGACAGAAGAGCATCTAGCTGATATTGTGGAGGTACAAGAATTTTCCTATGGTTCTAAAAGCTAATATAAAACCCATATGTACCTGGCATAGTTAGGAAGAGGTAGAGAGAGACACAATAGAAGACTAGCGTTGTTGACAAGAACCAGATCTAATGAGGGTGTGGAAATTCATTCTGTTTACAATGAGAAGCCATTAAATTTTGTTCAGTATAAGAGTTCTCATTTATGAAGGGTGTACAACAGAGATGTGACTTACATTAAGTGAAATTGGAATGTAGAATGTAAGGCTTATTAAATCTGATACTCAATTTCAGGCATGAAAATAATTCTCACTCATAGATCCCTACCTATCTTGTTTAGATTAGATTGCAGGCATTATTCATTATTTGGAAATGATGGTCTTTGTTTACAAACAATGACCCCAAAGGCACTCGGCACTCAAAAAGGGTTTACATGTAATTGGCAATAATTAAAGCACCCAATATTCTACTTCTCAAATAGAAATAGGGGTTTCTCTTTAAATACGCTTTTTTGGCTTTATTCTTGAATATGGGTCTAAGGTGCAAGGTTGAAAGTGAAGTGTTTGAGTTTTAGGGGGAACTATATATAGTTTTATTTACTTTTTCTCACAGCTTTGATGAGATGGCTAAATATGACCTTCCAGCCACAATAGACTTCATTGTGCAGAAAACTGGACAAGAGCGGCTGCACTATGTTGGTCATTCCCAGGGCACCACTATTGGTAAGTAAAAGGCCAGAGCCTGGGTACAGTTTCTACATGTCTGCCCTGTAGCATAGGCATGGCTGTGCAACTTTATAAAATGCCATGTCCATGACAACCCAGTGACGTAAGGACAATTAATCCTCCTAGCCTAGAGATGAACAAACCAAACAGGGGGGTGATTAACTCAAGCAACTGCCATTGTCTTTATCAATAGTTCAATAGAGTGGCTCAGATACCAGCTCAGGCTACCTGACTCTCAAGGCAGCTTGTTCCAGCACCCTAGTTGAATTTGTTCTCTTCACGCCATTTTTTTTTTTTTTTTGAAACCAGATCATTTCCCCAAATAATACACCAAAGAACATAAATTGCGATCTCTACCTTCACTCAGATTGGGGGAGGGGCAGAAAAAATCAACAGATTAAAAGTAACATGAAGTTCACCCAACCATGATAATGCTATGAGAAATGTACCTTGCCTTATGAAGGATTTTCAGGAATATTAGAGGGCTTTTAAAGCCATTTTCAGCAGGGAAAACTCACAAACACCCTCTGACTGAAAATGTAGAAGAGTCACGCGCATACATGGCAGCCTGATGTTATAGGGAGCGGGGAACAACAAGTGTAAGAGAATCCAAAGATGGAGAACATATTCATGGGACGTGAGTGATGCTGTTCTTCATGGGGATGAGCCTGGGTGAGATCCAGTGAGAGAGAAAGTGAGGGAGATGACATTGTGGCAACCACGAAAAATAGATAACTCAGGGTTCTTTGGATAGTGTAAGAAGAAAAGCCTTCAATATAAGTGAAATGAAAGCCATGAGGGGATTTTTAATGGAGGCGTTGCATGACCCATTATATACATGGTCTTTCTAGTTGCTGAAGAGCAACAACGGCAGAAACTCAGAAGCAGCTAGAGGACCCATGCAGTAAGTCAGGCCAGAGATTATGTTAAGCCAGATTACTAGGAGTGAGGAGCGCTGTGGGAATAAAGATGCTCAGTCAAACAGCATGCGTGTACACACATGCACACATATGTACATAATACATACATATACATACATATGTGTGTGTTTGTGTGTGTGTGTGCGCGCGCGCAAATGAGATACAGCCAGCAAATTTTACTGAAATGTTGAATATAGAGTATACAAAGCAAAAGTAGGCGTAAAGAGGATGCCAGAGTTTGTGGCTTGGGATCCTTGAATAGTGAAGACGCCATTACCCAAAGTGAGAAAGGAAGACTGTGAGAAGAGCTGGCAGATAAGGTCGTTAGGAGCTCAGTATGAGAACACCGTGGGTCATCTATTGAAGAGTCCGGTAAAGATGTCAGGAAGCCATAATAGCAATGTGAAGGTCAAGGAAGAATACTGGACTCAAAATACACAAGAGGAGGCTCAATCAATGAGATTTGGGTTTAATATCTCAAGGAGTCAACTCAGCCAGCCAAGAGGAGAGGTCTTAGGGCAAACCTGACTTTTATTTAGAAGTTGAGACTTCTTTAACAGGAAAAAAAAATTCAGAGGTAGCAATAATGATGTACAAAGGCTGCCAGAATTCTGGAATCCAAAGGGAGGAAGTGTTTACTAATAATCCAAAAGCCAAGTGAAATGTAGCCTGAGAGGTAATTTTTAAATTGCTTGCATAGAAGTCAGAGGCATCTTTGTTGCTGCTGCTGGTTCTGGGTGTCCTGTGTAGCTCAGGCTGACTTCAGACTCCTGGTCCCCTTGACTCAGCCTCCAGAGTACTGAGATTACTGGAACTAACCAGTGACTGTACTTGGCTATAGGGGATTATCATAAAATTAACTTTCTATGACAATGTTTTATGCTACAAAATATTCTGTCTGTAATCTAAGGTTATAAAAGTATTGCATTGAGATGCAATGCAACTATTTCCTTAGAACACATTGAAGTGGCTAAAACTGCTTGCCTTGACACTGAATTACTGCATCCTGATTCTATATTGAGTTACTTGAAGACTGAATATGTCAATTCTTTTTTGTTAAGTAGTAGATATGTTAAGATGCTATCACTGTACTTACACATGTCTCAATAAATTATTGTGCCAATTTCAAAGCTTGCCCCAAATAGCATCTCCAGGGGAGTCTGCTCAAACTACTGTACCAACCAAGGACAATGCAGGCAGTAAACCTAGAACCTTTATCCAGATCTAGCCAATGGACAGTACATTCTCCACGGTTGTGTGGAGAGCAGGGACTGACTCTGACATGAACTCTGGTTTGACCATTTCCCCTTGGAGGGGAGACCTGGAGGAAGAGTAGGCAGGCTACCAGGATGAGATCTGATAGTCTGTGATCAAATGGTGTGGAAGGAGGTCCCCTTCTGTCACAGACCTAGAGAAGGGGAATGTGATGAAAGAGGGAGGGAGGGGGAACCGGAAGAGACAAGTGAGGGGATAACAATTGAGATATAATCTGAATAAATTACTTTTTTAAAGATTCAAAACATTAAAAAGAAGAAAGTCCAAGATAATATCACATTTGTAAAAACAGAAAATCATACACATGCACACACATTCTTCATTGGTGGTCTGTTCTATTTCAGGTTTTATTGCCTTTTCTACCAATTCTACATTGGCTAAAAGAATCAAGACATTTTATGCATTAGCTCCAGTTGCTACTGTAACATATGCACAAAGTCCTTTGAAAAAACTTTCACTTATTCCTACATTACTTTTCAAGGTATGTGATTCTATTTAAGATATCCAACTGCCATTGGATTTCAGAGTGATCAAAGTAAACAAATGTACCTTAGAAATGAACATATCATATCCTCACACTAAATTGTACATGTTTATATTATCTCTCCCACAGCATTAAAATGTGCGGATCCCCTCTTGCCTCTGTGGCCCCCAATTACTCCTTTGTTTTTGTTTAGCTTACAGTGGGTTGTCAATGCCAGTAAGTGTTTTGCTTTTTCAGGGGTGTTGCACTGGTCAAGCACTCCCCACACCTGTGTAAAGGTAACAAGGAATGGAGTGTTACAAGCATAGAAAAATAGTCAAATAAGAATTCCAGGTAGGGCCAGAGGGATATGGAAGGCGTCTATGACAGCTCCCCCAATGACCTGCCCGAGAGAGAGAGAGAGAGAGAGAGAGAGAGAGAGAGAGAGAGAGAGAGAGAGAGAGAGAGAGAGAATAGAATAGAATAGAATAGAATAGAATAGAATAGAATAGAATAGAATAGAATAGAATAGAATAAGAAAAGAAACCCAAAGAAAAAGAAAGACTCCAGACAGGAAGCTTTTTAAAAGATTCCTTTAAAACTGTGATAAAGATGCTGAAATGTGGTTCATAGTTGATGGCTTCTTGTGGGGTGAGGGAGTGTGGAGATAGAAAAGACTCAGTTTTCTTTAAGGGGCTGGCCACTGGGTATTTGATCATGTTCCAATGACTATATGGGCAACACAAATTGGACTTGGGCTTGGTGGGGGATTTTTCATTTTGGTTTTTTTGTTGTTGTTGTTGTTTGTTTGTTTATCTGTTTTTTGGTTTTGGAAGTGGAGCACAAGGGTGGGAGTGTGGACCTGGGAGGAATGGAAAGCAAATGTGATCCAGGTGCATTGTAAAAAGTTCTCAACTAATTAATAAAAATATTATGATGAGAAAAACAAAAGAAACTTGGAAGAGGAAGGCAAAAAGGAATAGGGAAAGAGAAAAATAAGGAAAGCCAAGAAATAAAAGAATACTGTGCCTCCTCCTAATAAATGTCTTAGACTGCCTAAGAGCTTTTGTTCTAAGAAATAGGAATTTCATAGAACAGCAGTGTGGATCTCAATAGACCATAAATAGTCAGCACCTTTTTGAGTAGACAGACACCCATGGGAATGATTTAATAACATTTACTTATTGGAGTGTTTAATGTCCTACTTCTGTTGCACTCAAGCTAGCCCATGCAGACACACCTGCACATTTGCACCATTTCCTTTAGAAGAATGGTTTATCCTGAGGCTCTGAGTACAGGAAGCATGCTTTTTCCTTCATTATTGGATGGTTCATTTACTTTCACTCTAAATTAGCATCGATGTCTAAAGCCAAAGACACTGCCTACAGTCAAACTATACAACTTTTATGCAAAACCTAAAGTGTTAAGGTGACTGCGACTATTTCCTGGTGCACCAAGCCTCTCACTTCCCACTTTTGCTCAGATTTTCAGGTAGCAAAATCAGGACTGGAGGGACAAGACATTTAGACATTAAGTCGCAGGCATGGATGAGAATTACAGATATAATCTAATACTGATTTGCCCCAAACACTGCTATTTCCAAGCTGTGCTTCCTTGTGTATAAAATTGAGAAAGCAAAATGTCTTAATACTCAACACAACTGAGACAAATATCTAGGCTTTCCTAGAGATACCCCTCCAAGTCCCACTTTCTCCTCTTGGTCTCATAATTTATTACTCAAATCACACATGATGGTACATAATTATGACATTCTACCATGTTATTTCATGATTTGACCATAACTTTTATTACTCTAGTTGGTTTATAATCCATTGTCTTCTACTTCCTCTGTGAGGCTATACAGTTCTCAATACAGTAACACACACTGAATGTTGGTATCTGGCCTTTCCACTTTACAACATCATTTGCAGTATTAAATGAGAGAAAGAAGGGACCAAAGTAGCTCAGTGGGTACAGTAACTGCTGCCAAGTGTGACGACATAACTTCAATCACTGAGGCACTCATGGTAGAAGGAAAGGACTATGAACTCTCACAGGATGTCCTCTGATCTCCACACAACTTCTGTGGAATATATATACACCCCCCCCCACTGCCCACATACACACACACAATGAATGTTCTTTTGAGAAAATAATAACATCATTTCCCCCTTCCTTTTCCTCCCTCCAAACATTCCACATACCCCTCCTTTATCTCTTTCCATAGCCTCTTTTTTTTCATTAGTTCTTGCTTACATACACAGATGCACAATTAAATGCACATGTATTTCTAAACAAACCCTGCTCAGTCTGTAGGATGTATATTTTCGGGGCAGACCATTTGGCATTGATAACCAATTGGTGTGTGCTTCCCTGGAGAAGGCCACCTCTCCTGTTCTCAGGCTTTCTTAATTGCCTGTAGTACCTTGTGAATGCTTCAGGCCTCATGGTCTTTCTCCCTGTGCACATTAACATGACTAATGGTGTCATTCTTGATCAGCTCATGTTTAGCCAGTCACATTGGTGAGACTTTATGGATGTAACCTTACTATTATAAGGATACGTGTCTCACAGAAAACTCTCTGGCAATCTGGCTCTCATAATCTTTCCACCCCCTCTTCCACAATGTTCCCTGAACCTCAGGTGTGAGAGTGTGTTGTGTCACTTACTACTCAGCTCCACACTCTGAATTTTGACTGGTTGTGGTTTTCTGTAAGGGTCTTCTGTTTGGTGAAAGAGAAGTTTCCTTTATGAGGGATGTTTTGTCTTTGGGTATGAAGACAAAACATTTGGAATGTAGTTAGGAATTATGCTGGTTTATTGAAGGGTTGATTGTAGGGTCTCTGAGATGCATGACTTCACTACCCCTGAGTAACTGGATAGGTTTCCTGTATCGGTTATGAATTCCTCTTATTGAGTGGGTCTTAAGCCCAATTAGAGAGCTGTTGATTATGGTCATGGTATATGTGAAACTACTACACCCTTAAGGTTATTTCTTCATGCTCATCATTGTCGTGGTTCATAGGTGTCGTAGCTGGTTAGACCTTCTAGTTGCTTCCTCCTTTGGAAATTTGCATGTTGCTTTTTGGCACCTTGAAAGTTAGTCCTCAGTGAGAAGCATTCCAGTCAGGTCCAGCTCAGGAACCTCTGGGCCCTATGTCTTAATTACCTGATGCCTTCAGCAGTAGGATCTTATCTTCCACCTCTGGAGGGCAACAAAGGACAATAGCAGTAGTTTGTAATCTTTTGGAAGTCTCTTGGGCAACCATGATCAAGTTTCAACAATTCAAAGGAGAACTTCTTGTGCCAGATGCTGGTTTTGTTGTTGTTGTGGTGGTGGTGGTTGTGGTTTTGCTTGTGCTTGTGGTTGTTGTTGTGGTGGTTGTATGGTCTTTGGATCTTTGGGAGAGTGTTATCCATCCAGATGAGAAACTTTCATTTAAGCTATATGTGTATATGTATGCAAAAACGTACATATATTATAGGGTCTTTTAGGTATGTAGTTAATAGTAAAATTACTTACAACTCTTTCAGACATCCTTACTGATAAGTTACCCTCTTCCCTTTTTTTTCTGTAATTATCTCCACCCCTCCTTAATTAGAGCCCCTCCCTTATCCCATTGTCTCAGTCAGATCACTTATACCCTCATAGTCTCCTCTCTACTGTTTCCCCAACTCTCTGACTCTAGCAATGGTCCCTTCTTACTCTCCTGGCTTTATAGTTACTCCAGGATATATAGTCATCTATAAACATTTGGAGCTAAGAAATTCAAAGAGAGAAAACATAGTACATTTGTTTTTCTGGGTGTGCGTTACCTCATTCATTGTTTTATTCTGGAGTTATACATTTACCTGGACAGTTCATGACTGCATTTATCTTTACAAGTGAATGATATTCCATAGTGTATATGCTCTGTGTTTTCATTATCTATTGGTCAGTTGAAGGACATTTAGATTCTTTCCATGTCCTAGCAACTATGAATAGAGCAGCAATAAACATAGCTGGGCATATGTTTGTGGATTATGATGTGGAGTCCTTTGTACATATGAAGTGAGTGGTTTAACTGAGTAGATTTGTTTTTAGCTTGTTGAGAATTCTCCACACTAATATCCTGAGTGGCTGCATGAGTTTGCAATTCTCTCAACAGTGTGTCAGGGCCTCCTATTTTCCAAACTTCCCAAAGTTACTGTTGTGTGTTGTTTTGTTGATCTTTGCCATTCTGACTGGGGTAAAATGAAATCTCAAATTGTTTCGATTTGTATTTCCTTAATTGTGAGAAACAATAAACATTTTTGAGACATTTCTTAGCCACCGCTTTTTGATTGGTTGGTTGGTTGGTTAGTTGGCTTTTGTGGGGTGTTTGTTTGTTTTTCTTTTCTTTTTTGACAATTCTTTCTTCAGGTCCCGGCTCATTTTTTAAATGAGTTGGTTGGGATTTTTTGTTTGCTTTTATGTAATTTATATATTATTGATCTTAATGCTCTGCCAGAGGTGTAATTAACAAAGATTCTTTCCCATCCTATGGGCTTCTCTTTTGCAAAGTTGTTTGTTTCTTTAGCTGTGCAGGAGATTTTTAGTTTTATGAGGCCCCATTTGTAATACAGTCGGCCTTAATTCTTGGGAAAATAGAGTCCCATTCAGAATGTCCTTTACTACACTTATATTGTATATGCTACTGCCTATACTTTCTTCTAGATGTTTCCATGTTTCAGGCTTCACACTTAGGTCTTTGATCCACTTGAAGTTGGGTTTTGTACAAGGTGATAGATATGGACTAAAGAATAAGTAATTTCTAAAAGAACTTATAGAAATAAAGAAAAATGCAAGCATGATCATACCGGCATGAGTGGCTTCAGCAATTAAGGTGGCTTTCTGGAGCTTGGCTGCTGCCTTAATCTAATGATGCCTTTTTATTTCAGATTATATTTGGTAACAAAATGTTCTTGGCACACAACTTCTTTTATCAATTTCTTGGCACTGAAGTGTGCTCCCGGGAACTGATGGATCTTCTCTGCAGCAACACTTTATTTGTCTTTTGTGGATTTGACAGGAAGAACTTGAATACGGTGTGTATGCATTATGGCTTTCATTCAAGAGATTTTTTTCAAAACACTTTTGATTGTTTTATCGCCATCACTTAGAAGCAGTCCTTCACAAGAACTAAGTGTCACCTCACAATTGTGCCCAGAGCATTGTGATACCTCAGTGAAATCACAAGGCACTGTTCACTCCAGTTTTATCTCCTGCTCCTATTCACAGATATGACTGATTTGTGACCCCCCTAAATGACTGGCATGGTATTTCTCTTCTGTGATGGAAGGGAATGAATCTTACTGAGAAGGTTCTTCTAGGGAACAATGCATAGTCATCAAATAAATGCTCTTAACCCTGCTATCCATTACCCTAAATTATGCAAAACACATTTTAGAGAAGCCATGTAACAGCTTGCCATATCTTGATCTGCATTTTTGCCCCCAAGTTGGAATCTTAAGGCCTATATGAGAAAGTTCAATATCATAATATCCTTAAATGTATGGATTCATGTCAGTCTAGTTTAAATGCTACCTTTGGAACTGATTTAAACTCCTGTATTGGTTTCCTCACACACAAAATATGCTATTGTGAAGTTTGAATCAGCTAAGATGTTTAATACAATTGCATCACAACATTAAGCACATGACACATGATAGTAGAATATAATTTTTTTACTAGTATATGTAGATATGCCTCTGCTGGTGTGGGGGGTATTTTATTTTATTTTTGTGGTACTAATGGTGGAACCTAGGCATTTTAGAGAAGGTTCTATTGCTAAGATATATCATCAGCATTTTTTAAAATAACTTTTGATTGGTCATGTTCAATTGCACATTCACCCACTCTATAGCCAAATCAGGACTTTAACCAGAGATCCTCCTGACTCAGCCTCCCAAGTAGCTGGAATTACAGTCCTATCCTACTAATCCTGACTCTCATTTATACCTTTAAGCCCTTAAGAAAATTAATTTATTGTTAAAATGTAGTATAATAATTTCTGTACTCATTGGAAACCTAGTAGTGAAACTGCAACTTCTGTCTCCATAGAGACCAAGAAGGTTCAGTTGTCTTTCTCAGTGCTGATGTCCACTATATAGCTGGATAAATATATCCACATTTTTTTTATATATATTTTTCCTTTACATTCCACTTGCAGTGTTAGGCGCCGCTTCTTCTTTTCAATTTGAGGCTGTTTCTAACTATGTATAAGAAATGTAACAGAGCAGTCTGTCCTTATTAAGCCAAGAAATGGATTGATTCTTGTATTATATCAATAAGATTCTTCAGAGAAAATAATAGTAAAATGGAAAGGCAGAGAACAAACAAAGTTAGGGCTCTTGTCTTCTGTGTGTTGCTAATATGGAGGGAGCTGTAGCCTCCTTAATAGCAGCCAGTTCATTTGTCCACAGTCTAGGATCGACAATTGAATTGGCCAGTGTAAACTGGAAATGGAGCTTAGAGTGCTAAAAGGTCTGACCAAGGCGATTTAGGGACCAGATAAAATAGCTAAATATATACAAAGATTGTCATATGTGCGTATATACATGTATATATGTATAATTATTTAATATATGTTAAAATCATGCAACATGGGGAATTTGTGTATAATATTTAATCTCTTGCATTCTGACACTAGATAGAAAGTTAAGAAGTTAGGTTCAGAAACTAAGTAACACTTTCTGGCCTCACACTATTTCTGTGAACCTCATATTTTTCTAAATATTTTATAAACTCCATTGAGTTTCCAAACTCTACTTTGAAAAACTATAACTAAGAGCTAATAAGTCACCTGCATTGTTCATCATGGTTAAAACATGCAGTGTACTTTGTAGACTCTAAGGTAGCATGCAACAGTTCCGTTCATCCTCTGTTAAAGGTTACCCTGCAATACTGGCTTGAAATCAGAAAACTTAGCTCCCAATAGTTTTTCTGAAGCCAAATATGTCTAAGTTTATGTATATGTGTGTCTGTGTTTGATTTCTAGAGTCGTTTTGATGTGTATCTAGCACATAATCCGGCAGGAACATCTGTCCAAGACATCCTCCACTGGGCTCAGGTATTATTATTTGAATGTTAGTTAATACTCATTTTGTGGGATTGAACGTAAATCACCTAAATGTGCTTACCCTAAAACACCATGTTCCTGTAAGGCAATGATTCTATATGTGACAACCTACAAAAATAACTATTAACCTATGTACATGAAAATATTATGAAAATGCATGCTTTGAGTAAAAAAATATTATTTTTATAATTTGCCATGCAAAATATTTAAATCAAAGCTACATTTGTACTTTCATATGTCGTATATTGAATGCCATGTATCTTAGATGGTTAGTAATTATTTTGAACAAGAAAATATTTTCTCAATAATTAAAAAACTTGAATATTGAATTGTTTTTAATGTTAAAATTATAAGAATTTTATCTAATTGATTTTAGTTACTTTTTACTAATTTTTATTTGATTTTTACCTTTAAATTTTCATTAGGTTGCTAGATCTAGGAAATTTCAAGCCTTTGACTGGGGAAGCTCATTCCAGAACATGTTACACTACAATCAGGTAAATTTCTTGAGATTGAAACTCCTCAGAATTTTAAAAACAAAGAATAAAAGTTGGGATTAAAAATATGATAATTGGGTATACATTTTTTCAGAGTAGTGCTGATGTCCAGTTTCTCATTATCCCACTACTATGCCCTGGAAATATAGCCTCAGAGTAACACTAAGTCACATGTAAAGACTTTCCAGAAATTAACAGCGTGTCATCTTTACACAGCCCTGCTGTATAATCCAGCCTCAAAGCAACACACTTGTTTCTTTCTAAAGAGCAACTGGCTGCACCAGGTCAACGATTATGGCCACACATGAGACTAACTGGTTTTCTCATATACCACCCTGTCCTTTTGGACAGCCAGATGATGATTCCATGGGACTACATCTCCATATGGAAGAAAGGGGTGGTGTGTTTTCAGATCAAAGTTAGAAATACAAATTTGCACAGTAACTCACAGAGTAGGAAATTACTGACAGGACATAAAAGGATAATATCTGTAACCATATGCTCAGGGCAATCTCTGAAGTTACTGTTGACTAATTCTGAGCATGACAGGTACCCCATATTAGTTTGTAACCCACTCTATTTAAACACCCCCAATTTTTCTTTCAATTAGTAGCTTTATAATCCTGGTTTTCATTAGTCCCCCTGACTCAAAACTTAGAAAGACATAGAGAAAAGCCCCATACTATTGAGTTTATTTACTGGATGTCTTTAAGGAGGGATTTTCAGATTACTACACGGTTGACTCAAAAAACGAAAACTAGCTTTGAGTTTGCTTTTCTATTAGGCTCTCATTCTGGTAACAAAGAAATCAATCATAGATATCCTGAGTACCAATCATGAAGCCCATCCTTCTCCCAGCCAAGTCAGTAACATTTACGACTAATTGTCATTGAAATCAGCGATGTTAATTTAACAGGCAGAGGTAATTGTTTCCTCAATGGTGTGTGAGGAAAACAAAGTGTGTTTATTATAGATAGTCGCCACGATTTAACCAATATATGAATGTAAGAAATGTAAGAATGTAAGAAAAATCATAAATTACTGGGACAATAATGTAATGAATGTTTTGCACATGTAATTTGGCTCTTTCACAAAGTATAAAATCACAAACTTTAAGAATATTAGATTATTATCCTTCAAATAATAATCTAAAAACCAAAAGTACCTAACTAAATTCTGTCTGGACTATTGGAATCAAGGAGATGACTCTCATTCTATTTTATGAATCTTTATAAGCCCTATGTTATGATAATGGCTTTCTAAAAATAAAAGACCAGGCCAATAACACCTTTTCTCAAAATCTGAATGGCAAAATTATGTGTGCAACAGAGCCATCTTCTGACCTGAAGACCTGTCCTGGTCACTAACCACACTATGGATAGTTGTTTTGTGGAGGCCAGAGAATGGTTTATGATAGCTATGCCTTCAGTTTTGAGTAAACGAGTTCATTGACCATATTGCAAGCAAAAGTAAAAGAACAGCGAGACGCAGATAAAGAAACTCAGCAGAGGGATAGCAAAACATCACGTGTGTGAGGCAGCGTGATCGAGAGACCAAACAAAAGGCAGCATCATCACGCTGGAGGCTTAGAAACATCTAGTAGATATTGATTAGAATCTGTTAATGTAGCCAATTGGATCAACAGAGTCCTGCCTTTAGATCTCCTTCCCCTAGCTGGGCTGGCCTAGTCTGACCTTAGTGGGAGACGATGCATCTAGTCCTGCTGCAACTTGATCTGCCAAGGTGGAGTTGGTACCCATGGTAGAGTCTGCCCTTCTCTGAAGAGAAGGAGATGGGCTGATAAGGCAGAGGGACATAATGGGGGCACTGGAAGGAGAGGAGGGATGGGGCTGTGATTGGGATTTAAAGTGAATAAGTAATGAGGAAAAATACTAGCTCATTAAAAAAAACTCAGTGGATGCTATTTTAAAAACTGGAGTCCTTGGTAGGGTAAAGCGCCCCTTCAGATAGGGCTCTAAAGTGAAAGAATGAGAAGGGAGCAGCAGACAGACAATATCATCAAATCAGGCACTTACAACATCCAACAGAAATCCCTGGAAAGCTCTACCAAAAGAGTTATGCTGAGGTTCCAAATGAGAGATTTCCAGGCAGAACAGCTTCTCCGCGAGGTGAAACAGCATATAAAGTTTTACCAATATTATGTACATTGTAGAAATCAATACAAAGTGAAACCAAATGACTCGGGACCCAGGACTATTTGAGGAGGTCATGATTCAGAGTGGTAGAGACAGTCAAGATCGAGTCAAATCCTACCAGAGGAGACAGATCAGTTTGTAAAGCGTTCGCTGTGTAAGCCCAGTCTATTATAACGTCAGTGAGCCCCTTGTAGAAGATGGGAGGCTGAGACAGGAGAATGACTAGAAGCATGCTGGCCAGCTCCACTGGCATATCTACCAATGAATGGGAGAGTCCGCGTTTGATTGACAGCAAGGACCAACCTGAAGGCTGTACCCTAAGCCCTACATATACACAGCGGTTTATATGTGCCCATCCCCCTGCCACATACACACAAGAATCTAGTAAATCTCCATCCTTCAGCTGAACTGAAATATAGGATTTTAATTAGTATGAATTGTCATCTAAAGCCCAACTTTTTAGATCATAGTTCAGAGCACACAGCATTGACATCACCTATGAATGTAAGATCTCCAACTTTCCTCCTAAATCTGGAGAATCAGTCTTCATTTTAACAAGAGTTCTGGGGTGACTGACAGACGGATTAGAGAAGCGCTGAGCCAAATCACGCTGTGTTCCCTTTGCTCTGTGGGTAACGGTGACTTTCTTGAAGTAATCACTAGACTTTATTTAGAACGCACGCACAATTGACCCTGGTTCTGAAGTACGGTTGGTTGCCTAAGCTCCGCTTCTTCCCCCCGTCATGTTTTAGAAAACACCTCCCGAATATGACGTGTCCGCGATGAATGTGCCAATTGCACTGTGGAATGGTGGCAGTGACCTCCTGGCTGACCCCCGCGACGTTGGCATGCTGCTTCCCAAATTCACCAACCTCCTCTACCACAAGGAGGTTCCTCCCTACAATCATTTGGACTTTATCTGGGCAATGAATGCTCCTCAGGAGGTTTACAATGAGATGCTCTCCATGATGGCAGAAGACTAGAAGAACTATCTACCTGCATTCCAAAAGCCTTGCTTCTTTTATAGTCGTTTGCTTTTAGTGTTTAAAATGAAATACTTATTATTGTAATTTTGACTTTAGAAATATATATATTGGCATCAACAAAGTTCTCGTTTGTCATTTTGATTTTTTTTTTAATTTACAGAAGTACAATATTTTACTTAGAAGCTTATATTAGAAAGGCTTGAGAGGATACATTTCTGGGGCAGAGTAGAATTTCTCTTTCTTTTATCTCAAAAGTTTTTCTAAACTCAATTTAGATTAGGAGCCATGAGTCTTTACAAGTCCTGAAATGGAATGGTGAATGTTCTTATGTGTCTGACAGTGATCAAATTCTTCTGGTCACCATTCATGATCACTTCCTGTCACATCTGCATGCTCAAAACATCACTTACTCTTTCTTGTGAGCCCCAGAGGAAATCCAGCTGTACTGAGGAAGCCAGAGACAATCCCATTGTAAATTCAGGAAGCTAGGAGATGCACAGCTGTGCCTTCATAACTCTCTTCCTGCCTTCATTACTCCAGACTTCAACCCCCGAACTGTCCCCATCTAACAAAACTGTTTTAAAAGTCACTATCTATGCTCTGTTAGCTAAAAGATGTAAAAACATTTCCACTGATGTATGAACCAAAATGGACCACTGCCACAGGTTGGTGAAATATAAAAAAAGTCCCAAGCTTCACCCCAATTTAGGAGTTTTATTAATGTGCTCCAAATTTTGATGTGACTTTATATTCTAAGAGCCAATCACTTTGATTTTTCTTTTTTGCTTATAGTCGTGTCTGTTAAGTGTATGAAATATAACTTGGTAAGGCTTATTTATTGCTAGCATAATGAACAAAAGACAAACAGCCTTCACCAAAAATTTTAATTTTCATGGTGTCCTGTCCCACATCTTTTGCTAGTAATCTTGAAGCTTTCATATGATCAGCACATTTTCCCCTCCATTTTTATCATGGAAGACATTTGTCAGAGAGGATTTCTTAGAAGCCTTTAAAATTTCAGCCAAAGTTGAAGTGTCACATCATCAAAGTGGCCTGAGTGACAAATATGTGTGATGATGGTACAATCCATTAAAGTCCAACCACGTATTTATACCTACTTGAGAAGAGGGCAACCATCACATCCTTGCAGTCTATGGCATTTGCTGCCTTTCAATCTGTGCGTATAGACCTGCACAGTCTGTATCTTGTTCTATGAGCACCGGTCAGGGACAGTGTCGCTGCTTCTACAGCAGGCCAGCGTCACCCTTTCGTTTGTTACTCTGGATTGTGGAAACATCTGCCAGTGTTGGGAGCTTTATTCACATGGGATTCTTTTATCCGTCTCTGGGATAACATCTTGTCATATAAAGCTTATTAATGCCAAGTCCACGTGCATCACTCTCATTTTGCTGAGTCAACAAAAATCAAACAAAGCGTTTCGAATTAGATAGACGTGCAACTTTGGAGTCAACTTTGTACCTCTTTCCCTGCCACCCCCACCAAGTATATTAAAGTTTAAACCTATTGGTTTTTAGTATAGTTTGATGGGCTTTTTAATAATTTCAAATAGCGTTTATAGTTTCAAATTTTAACGATAATAAATTTAACTCTCTAATTGGGTAGACATGGAAACGTAATTAATAATACTATAGCAAAACCAGTTACTTAAAATAGCATTCTGCCTTTCCAGACCCATTTCTTCTACAAAATGAACCTACCATTATAGTTTTTGTTAATTAAAATACAGTAACATGATTGTCTTCCTTCCTTTTCCTCTCTCCAAGTTTTCCTTTGTAGCTCTCCCTCAAATTGGTGGCCTCTATTTTTTCAATTGTTGTTTTACACACACAAACACACATTTAATATATATTAGAATGTAATATATATATATATATATATACATACATACACACACACACATACCTGTTTGGTCCATATAATATTACTTGAATGTGTATGATTTTCCTGTCTTAACAGGAAAAAATGTCTCAGGAACAACCCGGTATGCATCTCACCACTAGAGGGCGAGGTGGATTTAGCGGTTGTGATTTTTCTCTGCTGGGGTGTAGTTACTCTGATTTACTCCACATCTTAATCCCCTTACTAAAACTCAGTAGTTTACTGTTGTGTGTTGATGGAGAAAGCTGAGCCTGGGAGGCAAAGAGATCTGTTCCCTCAGCTCTGCACCTCTTGTGCAGAACTCAGTTATTTGCTTCTCCCACTCTTTTGAGTAGCCAGGGCATAGCTCTCAGCTTGGACACTGGCTGCCCTTGGGTGTGAAACTGGAGGAGCAGGTGTCTTTGGAATGAGTAGGAACCTGCCTGGACCATAGAAGTCACTGGGGTCAGCAAGGGATTCAGCAAACAAAGGAAGCAACTGTGATAAGTGTGGGCCTGATGTTGACAACATAGCCCTGGCCAACCGGCCCTCAGTGAACACTTATCACCAACCTACACAGAATAGGAAGACATAGAAACTATATTATACTCCATGTTTGACCCAATACCAACAGAACTTATTAATTCCAGTATCAGAAACTGAAAAGAAGGTTAACACACACACACACACACACACACACACACACACACACACACACACACACACATACACATTTTTATTTGTTTCTACTTTTGTTTGTGAGAATTGAACCTAGGGCCTGGCATAGATGAGGTAGGCCCCCTAACACTGGGCTTTTTTCCTCAAGTTTATATTTTGGTTTGGAGACAGGGTATTAAAATTTTGCCCAGGTTAGCCCTTAACTCACTCACTCCATAGCCAGGGAAAACTTGTATTTATTATTATTCTTGCCTTATTCCCCCAAATAACTGAAGTTCTAAGCCTGTATAAGCACAGGCCCAGATTTTTCTTATTTTATTTTTTTCATATTTTTAATTTGTATTTATCTTTCTTTAATAAACAATTTTCTTAAATATTTTTATTCCATAACCAAATTTTAGGTTTTTTATTTCTCTTCTTCATACTATTTTCTTTTATCTTTGCTGTGCTTTAACCTTGATTTTCTCTATTATCTCCTTTCAACCATCCTCTATACTTTAATTTTTGTGTTTCTATCATCTTTACCTTCATTAACTTTTAATTCTGTAATGTATCTTATATTTTGCCTCTCTCTTTTCACTGGCTTCTGGTGCTTTCTTTGCTGCTTATAGTTGGTTTTTAATTGAATTTCTAGACCTAACTTGTTTTTTGGTTGTGGTTAGGGTGATTTGCTGTCTCCTCTCTGAATGATGCAGCCACTTAGACATGAAGAGAAGGCTGCTCATCCTGAAGAGTCTAATATGAAACAGACAGATAGATATCTCAACAGATGTACAGATTACATCAAAGAAGCATATGAACAGGCCAGCCAGGAATCATGGGGTTTTTTTGTTTTGGGGTTTGTTTTGTTTTGTTTTGTTGGCTTTTCGAGACAGGATTTCTCTGTGTAGCCTTGGCTGTTCTGGACTCGCTTTGTAGACCAGGCTGGCTTCGAACTCACAACGATCCACCTGCCTCTGCCTCCCGAGTGCTGGGAATAAAGGCGTGCGCCACCACACCCGGTGGAATCATGGTTTTTACAAAAGGCCACGACATTTAACTAACTTAATCCAAAGACCCTGAAGTTGTTGAATAAAATAGTTCAACCTAGTCATAAAAAACAATTCAGTCTTGTTTAAAAAAAAGCTCAGTGGCCTTGGGGAGGTCTTAAGCACATAGATACATGAAGTATTTATCACTGGAAGACCTAAATGAAACATTCTGCAACTTGGACAAGATATTCAGCAAAAGAGAGAGATTTGGGAAGCAAGAAAGGCAAATGTTGAAAATGAACATCTTAGTAAATCAAATTATTTAACTCAGTGGAAAGGATTATCAAGAGATTATGTAAGTGAGAAGGCAAAAAAAGGCAATTTAAAACAAATGTTACCAGATTATTACATGTAAACAGTAATAGATGAATTAAGAACAATGGACAACACTGAGAACATCTGTGACACATTGAAGAGACCAAACCTATGAAGATGTGGGGTAGAAGAGCAAGCTGAGATGTAGACAACTCAAAGAAATCATGTCCCAGAGTAGATATGGCCAGAAAAGCTTCCACATCATGTAGTTAAAGCCTGAAAAGTTCAGGACAAAGAAAGACAGCTGAAAGTCACATAGGAAAAATTCCAAGCTACCCAAAAGTCAGACCTATCACAGAAACAACAGACTTCTCAGCAAAACCCTACATTACAGCCGAAACCAGAAAAGTCATTCTTAAAAACTGAAGGCTTGAAAAAAAATCCTTCCTTGATAAGAATCACTAAAGCAATCTGTAACCATTAAGACAGCATTGTGAAATATATATTTATCAAAACTACACTTAGAAGATGAAAAAAAGATTGACAACATCATAAAACCCACAGGAGAATAAGTCATGTTAGACTATAAAGACATGAGGATTAGGGAAGAGGGCAGCATCACTAGTTCACTGTCCTGGTTATGGAGGGTTTTGTTGTTGCTGTTGCTGCTAAAGGTATGACAAAGTATTTGACAAAACCACTTGAGGAATGAAGTATTTATTTTGACTCATGGTTTGTGGGTTCAGGCCATCATGGTAGAACAGGAATGGTTGCTGTACAGTGAGTGATACAGCTGGCCACAATCTACTGTTATAATGATATATCACCTGGTCTTCAATATGCTTGAGGGGGCACCTGTTTGGAGCCCTTCAACACACGTGCTCTCTTTCTCAGACCACACCCTCCCTCAGTAGACATCCCATGCTCCGCATATCTCCACCATCTTAACGTTTCAATCTGACTTAGGTTCCACCTTCACAGCTTCACTACAGGCTCTTACGGCTTCCGTGAATGAGCTATAACTGCTCTATACTGTCTGGACTCAGAAGCTTTCTGCAACCTTGCATTTGTCCTTGCCTACTGTCTTATTCTGGTTTCTGTTGTTGTGATAAAGACCATGACCAAAAGCAAATTGTGGAGGAAAGGGTTATTCCACCTTATACATCTCAACCACAAAACAACATCAAGATACGTCAAGGTAAGAACCTGGAGGCAGAAAGTGACTCAGGGGCATAGAGGAATGCTGCTTATTAGCTTGCTCCCCATGACTGGCTCAGCTAGCATTTTAATACAAACCATGGACACTTAGCTATGAGTGACACTGCTCACAGTGTGCTGAGCCAGTACGTATCAGTTATTAATGAGGAAAATGATCCATTGACTTCTCTACAGAAATATTATGGTGGCAATTCCACCTCCGAGATGATTCTTTCTTGGGTCAAGTTGGCAACAAACAAACAAAAACATTTACAATAACATCAGCATGTAGATAGGTTACCAAGTTCTTCTACTAAATCAAAATATAGTCTGGTCCTCTTCCAGCACAACAACAGTGGCCTTTTTGCATTTTGGTTAGTGAACTTTGGAATGGGATCTTTAGGCAGCAGCTTTAGTGAAGGGATTTCTTTCAATAGCATTTTCAATGCTGAAATTAATTTCCTTTGCAGTTAATTTACATTTTCACAAGTTGGGACCTTACATGCATGAATAAGGCTATTCTCTGGGGGCACCTTTTCTATGTGTAGAGTGAAAAGAGAAAGTTTCCTCTTTAATTGTCCTATTTTCTTTAGCAATTACAGCTGCTTTCTTGGTGACTCCCTTGTCTGCACCTTAAACACATTGGTTTCCTTTCCCAATTTTTCAATGCAAATGTGAAAGTCTTTACCAAACCATCACATAGGTGATTTCTAGCCCAGTTCTCAATATGTTCCTTGTTTCTTTCTGAAACCTTGTGAATTGCTCTTCAACTCTGCACATTTCTTTCAGCTCTGTGGTCTTTCAAACTGAAGATTCCAACAGAATGACTCAGGAAACTTTATATACACATTATAGGGCTTCTCTAGGCCAGAGCTCCAAACTCATCCACAATCTTTCTGAATACCAGTCCCAAAAGCTTAGAAACAACCTGCACAAGTGTATCACAATGACCCCATTCCTGATATAATTTTCTACATCACATACTTTTCTTGTCATAAAAAAGCACCTAACATAGACAGCCTTAGGAAGGAAGGGCTTATTCTGGTAAAGAGTTTAATGTTGGAATCTATCATGGCAGAGAAGTTATAGGGCTGACAGACCCATGGAGAGAAACATGAGGCAGCCAGCTTCATTATATCTGTAGTCACAAAGCATAGAGAGATGGATGCTGGTGCTCATCGGGCCTTCACACTTTCACTCTCCCCCCTTTTATACAGTCTGGCCATGCAGCCCACATTGAAGTTGTGTCTGCCCTTTCAGTCAAACTTACATATACATATCCAGACCTGTGTCTCCTCGGTGACTCTAAAATTCAGTAAAGATAATAATGAGGCTTGATCATTATATTTAGTAAGCCATCACACCTCTAAGATGAATTTAAGGATGTATAATTAAATAATAGCGTTAGATATAAATATTCTTATCTCTGAAAATATTAAAAAAGTGAAGACTATCTGCCTGTGTGAAGAGCAAGATACAACTATGCTTTGCCTGCAAGAAATGCACTGACTGAAAGTTAAAAAGAAAAATGATTTTGCAAGCCAGTGGAATATAAAGGTAAGTAAGAGTGTAATTTACCTGTTTGGCTCAAATAATCAATTAATAAAATAATTTAAAATATATATCCAATGACTATTGAACCAATCAATTTCAAAAAATGGTTTTCTACTGAAAATGAAGGGATATTTCAATTCAAATATAATAATTAGTAGATGATTTCAATGTCACATTGCCATCAATAGAAGATATAAATAGATCCAATAAAAATCAACAAACTTCTGATTCAAACTATCATAGATCAAATATACTTTAAAGACATCTACAGAATACTCCTTGTAACAACTGTAGAATACAAATTCTTCTCAAGCATCCAAGGAGCTTTTACATGAATCAATCACATTTTGGGATATAAAAGAAGTATTAAGATGTATTTTAAGAGTCAAGAAAATTTCATGTATGTCAGTAAGTTACAATGGAAAAAGACTAGACAGCAATATCAAGAGGAACTACAGAAACTATACAAACTTAAAGATTCAATAATTCAGATTTAAATGATCAGTGTCTCAGAGGACATCTTTCTATGTTGAGTTAATATCCACTTATAAGTGAGTATATACTATGCACGTCTTTCTGGGTCTGGGTTACCTCATTCAGAATGATTGTCTCTAGTTCCATCCATTTGCATGCAAGTTTCAAGATTTCTTGATTTTGAGACTCAAAGCTGGACTCCTGGTTAAGAGCTGTGAGTTGTATGGAAGAGAAGGGAATGAAAGGATGAGGTGGGGGAAGGTAGTCAGAAGCTCCACAAGGTGACTATCAAGGCCAGCAGATCTGGACGTAGGGGGCCCTGCACAAACTGATGCACCAACCATGGACATTGCAAGCAGAGAACCTAGACCCTTAGTTCAGATGTAGCCAATGGTCAGCTCATTCTCCACATGGAGAAGTGCAAGGGAGAGCAGGGCATTGCCTCTGACATGAACTGTGATTTGATCACTGCTCCTTGGCAGAGAGGCCCTGTGGGAACACAGAGGAAAGGGATGCATGCTATCCAGATGAGACCTGATAGGCTGTAGTCAGAAGGCGGGAGAGAAGGACCCCACCTGTCAGAGGTCTAGGGGAGGGGAATATAGCAGAAAAGGGAGGGAAGTGGGAACAGAAAGATAAGAGCCAGAAGATTACAATCTAGATGTTATGTAAATAAATTATATGTTCATATGGTCACTCTCCTATCCTTGAAGAGAACTATATTTTTCAATGTCTTCAAAAATGAACAGAATTTTGATTGAAGCTTCCTTAAACTTTTACAATAAACTTCAAAAATTGAGCAATTTTACAGGTTATTTACACTCACAATGCAAACTGTCTTAACCTATTTGTATTTTCATTGATACCTTTAAGTAATGTTGTACGGTTCTCCACACATAGTTACCCCTTATTATTATTATTGTTTAAGGTATAACTGTGACTATTCAAAAACAAGTTTCAAAATCACCTGTGAGGTTTTCAAACTCCTCTCAAATGAGCTCAGATATGGACTTCAAGAGAGAGCTCCTGCTCCTACTAATGGCTCCTATGTCATCCCTTAAGATGAGATGAAACAATGAGGAATTGCACCAAAGTAAAGAAAACTATTGGATTTGATGATTTCACATTATGAATGATCTTTTTCTTACATCTCCTAAGAGCTTTTCCTTTAGCATGGGGCTATTTTTTTTTTCCTAAAATTAAACTCAAATATTTCTTTGCTGAGGAAAAAAGAAAAAAAGAAAAGAAAAGAAAAGAAAATTGCCTCTGTTAACCAGTCAACAGAGAACCTGGTATATGAAACAAAAAGGTTTTCTACAGTGGAAACCTGCAGAGTAGTGAAACAAAAATCTGAACTTGGTCTTTCGTCAGGCAGATTTGGGTGGTGGCCTAACTAAGCTAAATGAAACTAAAAATCAAGAACAGTATGCATTAAACTTCTTTTGTTCATGTTAAGTATGACTCTCTTCTTCTGTTGTGAAAATGCAATTGTTGAGGAAGGACATTGGTTCAAAATTAAACTCACAATCTGAAGAAAAATTCCAAATGTTATCTTTTCTTCACATTGATATATATATATATATATATATATATATATATATATATATATATATATATATATATATATATTTTTTTTTTGTCATCACAAGCAGGTGTGTATGAAAAAGCTGACACTGGAGGAAGATGTGCAGATAACTCATTGCACAAGACTGTAGGAGGCAAAGAATGGTGTTGTGGTATATGATACGCTGCTTACAGGTGGTATAAATTGCCGTTGATGAATGACAGGAAGTGTTCTTCCCTATTTTCATAAAGCCAGTGGGATGTGTATATAATAAGTGGTTATCTCTAAGTGTTACTACCTAAGTGGTGTATTTAGAACTTTCAACACATTTCATATGAAAATGTTGCTCTAGAGAGAAGCAACTTTAGCTTGTGCTATAATCTAGAGATCTTGACCAAACATGCAAACTCAAGTTCAGAGACTCTTACTCAGTATGTCCGGAGTGAATCCCATAAAACTACACATAATCAAGTTTCCAGAGAGGCTTGTTGATCAGTCAACAGATGGATCTGAAACACCCTGGCTTATCTGATGATCTGGTGGCTTCATCAGTTCCCGACATATTATATAGGTCATCAGACACTGAGTTGTAATATTCATGGAGTCTAATTTGCACTGTACCAGCAAAAAAAAAAAAAAAAAAAAAAAAAAAAAAAAAAAGAGGATTGTCTGTTTTTTAAAATTAAAAAATATTTATTTATTATGTTACAGTGTTTTGTCTGTATACCTGCATACCATAAAAAAGGCATCAGATCACATTATAGGTGGTTGTGAACCACCAGGTGGTTGCTGGTAATTGAACTCAAGACCTCTGGAAGAGCCATCAGTGCCATCTCTCCAGGCCAGCATTCTCACTTTTGATACCCGCCTCCCAAAAAAACCTCAGAACCCGTTCAAGCTGCCTTAAGCCCCATGGCACTGTACAGATCCCTCAAGGAGGCAACAGACGACCCTGAGAGGAGGGCTTAAAAAGGCAGGGCTTGAGAGATGGCTCAGCAGTAAAGAGCATGTTTTGCCATTTGTTGCTCTTCCCAGGGACTCAACTTCTGTGTTCCAAGCATCCACATGGTGACTAACAACCATTGTTACAAGGGAGCTAACACCTTTTGATGAACATGCAAGCAACACAGCTCATATAGAGAGAAAGTAAAATTAATATATAAAACTGAATTTGTAAAGGACTTAGGAGGTGAAAGAAGATTGAGAGAAGCAGGTTGGATAGAGATATGTCAGTGGAGAAGAAAAGCTGTGGGATTGGAATTGGGGCCTTTTCTTTTCTTCCTATTCATATCCTTGTTCTTACTCTTATTGCTCTTCTCCTCCTTCTTCTTGATAACCAATCTGTCTCATCACATTCCATGGAAGCAGAATGATAGGAGATTGTGGCTAGCAATCACAACACCCCAACGCACACCCACCCACACACACCTGCCAATGGAGCAGACACAGAAGAAAGGATAAATAGAAGATTGAAGGGCACAGTGTCCCTAAAGTGTCCTATTTCCCAATTCTTGTCTATTTGAAATGTTATCTTTTCTGACCATAGTCAAATATGTAATATCCACCCTATCTAGAGAGAAAAGGGGTATTAATTAATATGTATCTATTAACCATCAAGTGCTATTCCGGGACCATTGCCTACACCAATACCTTTAAGTTTATGACATTGTTTTAGAGAAGAAATTCTACTGTGGAAAAGTAAAACACGGTCCTTACCATCCTTTAGAAGGGTAGCTTCACCCTTTTAATCACTGTATCATCATGTGTAGAAGAGGACAGTTAATGCATCTTTGTCAGAGTGTTTGAGGACTAATATATGTAAGGTCAAAAACAAAGCATAGTGCCTGGCCTATGCCTGACATCCTAAATGGTACCTTTATTGTTATAATTGCATAATTGTCTATATTGGTGGAAAATGAGGAGCATGCAAAGCTCAATCACGTTGTTAAATTAGGCAGACTTCCAATTTGGGTATAATTTTTCAAGAATCCTACCCATTATCTTAGTTCACTAATTATAAAATATGGTCCACATTCTAGTAGGACTTTGGTTTCAACAACCAGAGCAATAGAAATAGAGAATCATGTCTCTACTCAGGTCACAAGAGCCTGAATCAAAATTCTAAGTAAAATTTACTGGATTCTGTTTTGATTTTAAGGATATCTTCAAGTGCTTTGCCTGGATAATAAAATTTTGGAAGTACAGCTCTGCTTTCATTGGGTTCTGTTACCAATTTTCAGCTCTTCCATTGTTAGGGAAATCTATTATATACCTATTACATATGTGTGACATATGTGTGTATATATGTGCCTATATTTCTATATTATATATATTAGTAACTTTCCAAATTAAGACTTTAATCACGAAACTGCCTAAATTGAAATACCATGATTAACTTGTCTCCAGCATTCTTTCTCAGGCTTTTGGCTAAGATTGGTTGTACTTTGTTTCAGTGTTCACTAAAGTAGTTTTCTGTCTACCACAACCTTGGTTGTTCTTTATTAAACGAGATTAAATATTCCGCATAGATCTGAGTAGGTGTGAGTTAAACCAGACCCAGAAAGACTCACATGGTATATACTCACTCATAATTAGACATTATCCCAAAAGGGATGTTCCATGAAAGTCTTCACTTACCAGGAGCTTAGGATACATGCATGGACTTCCTGTTGGGACTTTAGGTGAGAGAAGTATGGGAGAATAGGGAAAGAGAAAGACCCAGAGAGTCCTAGAAACTTACAAAAAGAAAATCATGATGGGCAGATTTGGACCCGGGAGGGGGGGGTCTGCTCAAACTACTGCACCAAGGACAAAACATGTAGTAAACAATGAACCCCTACTCTGATCTCCCCAATGGACAGGACATTCTCCACAGTTTGTGGAGAGTGGGTATTGACTCTGACATGAACTCTGGTGCCCCCTATTTGACCACTTCCCCTTGGTGGGGAGGCCTGGTGGCACTCAGAGAAAGGATAAGCAGGCTACCAAGATGAAATTTGGTAGGCTGTGACCATATGGTGGGGGAGGAGGTCCCCTTCTGTCACAGACTTAGCGGAGAGGAATAGGGGCAAAGGGGGAGGAAGAGAGGAATGAGAGCATATAAGTGAGGGGATTAACAATTGAGATGTAATCTGAATCAAAAAAAGAAAAAAATGTTCTGCATAGACTACATTTCCTTGAGTCAGCACAATCTAAATGTTTTACTTTTACACTTTGTAAGAATTGCTTGTGTACATTTTAAACACTTATCACTAAATTATGTACATCTACATATATATCACAAAGTCTTTTAAGAAATTTTGCGCTTGCGTGCAAAAGAATACACAAAGCACATGTAAGTTTTAAGATATAACAGTAGATAAAATACGTAAATGCAGAACAAACATGAGAAGAGATTACAAACTTTGTTAGTTGTGCCTGACTGCTTGTGGTTGGCTAGGGGAAATGACCCTTACATATATATCCAAGTCATAATCTCCAGGGTCTGTTATAATCTGTATGTGTATGTACACACAATTGTCGGTGCATATCTATATGTATATATGTGTGTGTGTGTGTGCATTGTTCATTATGACTTTTGATTAAAGAAAAAAATAAATGTAGAGTTCCTGGAAATTATGGTTCTAATCTTTACTCTTCTCCCACTCTTCTATTAGGCTTGGGGTTAGGGTTAGGGTTAGGGTTAGCAAGTTAAATGCAAATTTCTTTTAAATATAGAGGTAGGATCACACAACCACCAAGGAGCTTTAAAATGCCATAATTCTTTTTTAATATAGTTTATTAATTTATTCTTGTTACATCTCAATGGTTATCCCATCCCTTGTATCCTCCCATTCCTCCCTCCCCTTACACCCCTCCTCTATGACTGTGACTGAGGGGGACCTCCTCCCCCTGTATATGCTCATAGGATATTCTGTGAGGCCACTGAAGTAAGGTAGAAGAAGAGGTTAAGAAGTACAGCTTTAACACAACTATCAACCAAAGTCAGTTTTGAGGAAGTCCTATGGTACATGCAGAAAGAGAACTGTAGAAATTTTATATAGCTTAATGATTCATTTTGTTACTTTTACATTCGATGTCATATTTGTAACACCTTTTCTCATTCAATGTTCTAATCTACATCTACTGCTGTATCTTAAAACTTACATGTGCTTTGTGCATTCTTTTGCACACAAGTGCAAAATTTCTTTAAAGACTTCTCTGGTTTTATATGATTTTGTTTGATACTTAAATCCTAATTCACGTAGGATCTTTGTTACCATTTGGCATGAGGTAGTTGTTTAGCTTTATTTTGTTACAAATATTGAGCTAACTGCTCTAACACCATCTGGAAAACAACCTAGCCTTTATCTGTCAATCTTAAGCCACTTTGTGTTCTAAGGCCTTGATGTGAAATGCATTTGTGTGTTAAATTTTTCAATCTATTGTGTTATTTTCTCCACTTTTGTGAATTGTTTTTGGAGATATTTTATTTTGCATTTATTCCACAATTTATAAATGAGTATATTCTGTGGGTTTATTCTAGTTTGGCAAACACGTTACAATTTTCACGGGGTCAGCAAGATGACTCAGCAAGTAAAAGCACTTGCTACCAAGGCTGTTGACGAAAAATTGAATCTGACTACTCGACCCAAGGAACAATACAGTGGGGGGAAAGAATCAAGGCCCATTATTTTCTCACCTCTATATGTTCAGATTGAAACATGCATTCCCACATACATATATACATGCATATATGCATGCATGCATGCATACATACATACATACATTTTAAAATCATTATTTTTGTACTCTTTAATAGTCTTGTGGCCTCATAGGACTATAACATGCATGTCGTTTAAGTGTAATGGCATCTCACTAATGTCTTCTTCATATTATTTTATTGCATTTTACTTTTTTCTCAGCTCTAATCATGTTTTCTTTTGCTTCTGAAGTTGGATGTTGATATTTATATTTCACAGTACATTTTTCTGTTATCAAGAAGCATCTCAACATATGATATGCATCAAGAATCTCTGAAAGCGAAGTTTAAAATGTTTGAAACACCTTTGTTCATGAATGTGTTGTTGCTGTGGGTCCAAACCAAACTTTTTGGTGGCAGAAGCCACACAACTGAATGTCAGGATCATGAAACCTCAAAAACTTTTATAAAATCATTTGACCTTTAGAAAATAACACCAAGTTCCTGATTCATAATCATAGGGACATTTTGCATGTATGTGTGCATGCAGTCTGGGGAACTAGATGTAAGCCACTCTAAACGGTACATATCCTTTAGTACATAGCAACAGCCAGAGCACAAACAGTTAATTAAGTACAATGACCACATTGTATCAGCAATATTGGCAAAGTAGAGATTGTTCCACCCTTTCTGATGCTCTTATCAAATTCCTTATTGATCCTAGAAACCTTGATAAAACACCTACCCTCTCCAGTATGCAAAGGAAGGAAAAAAAGTAAAATAAATAGGGACCCCCCCCAGTTACATTTAATATAAAAGGGAAACATGTAAGCAGAGATGACTTTCTGGTCAATGAATTAAATCGTAGATGGAATGATTAGACAAAAGGCAAAATTGTGACAGATATTTACCTACGGCAAGTAATGAACTGAGTACACAGAGAAATAGGTTCTCTCAGCATGTTGATGGGAGCATACTGGATATTCTAGAAGAACATGCAGAAGAGAGTTAAAGTTAGCAACTATATGGTTATGTTGAGCTCATCTTGTTTCTGGATATATATTATGGAGAAATTTTCACAGAAATTCCTAATGGTGTTAATCACAATGAGGATTTGCAGGGAATGAAATGACGAAAGGACAAAATAGTGAATAGTCAATATGTACACTTCTATGAGAAGTGACTAAGTTACAAGCCATGTGTGCATGATGAAACTCTCTGTATTCTCAGAGCTGGGACTAGTGTTGTCAGGAGCCATAGGACCTTGCCTGACCTGCCCCAGTGGCTGAGAGGCCCTGCTGGCTGAAAGCCACAGCTGTCTGCATACTTGAGATAATTATTCTGCCTGGCTACCACAAAGATCCAGCCTGACCTTGAGAAAGAGAACATTCGGTGTATCGAGACTTCTGTATAGTCGCCCCCACTCCACACCTGCTGTCCTTGGGCCTGGACCAGAAGATTTTGTAACTTTCCACTGCATTCCTTCTCACCCCCGCCCTTTCAGAAGCTTATTATAAATTTGGATACCCCCTTACAATAAACGGCCCTCGATAAGCAAAGTTTTTCCTGGGCTCGTGTCTCTCTTTCGCCTAATTCTTTATTCACAGGTCGCGACCCTCCTCGCCACTCCACGAATAACTGAACCCGCGGATCGGGAACATAGTGTTATGGACCTATAAGACATATAGTTAGCTATGGTGCTATATTTAGAAAAAATCGCATTTCAGAAAACTCTTCTGTTACCATTAGGAAGTTTTAAGTGATTTTCATCAAGGAGAGGCCTTGGTTTTGCAGTGAGCTCCAGAAACAACAAAGTCAAGTCCTGTTTGAAAGCATGCTTCAAAGTTAGAAAAGTGGCAATCTTACCAAAGGCAAGCTACAAATTCAATGCAATTCCCATTAAAATTCTTTACAGATTTAGAAAGAGCAATCTCAACTTCATATGGAAAAATTAAAAACCCAGGACAGCTAAAAATAATACTGTACAATAAAAGAACTTCTAGAGGTATCACCATCCCTGGCTTCAAGTTGTATTACAGAGCAGTAGTAATAAAAAAAAAAAACATATGGTATTGGCATAAAAACAGACAGGTGGATCAATGGAATTGTACTGAAATTCCAGAAATACACCCATCCACCTACGAACACTTGATTTTTGACAAAGAAGCCGAAATCATGCATTAGAAAAAGAAAGTATCTTCAACAAATGGTGTTGGTCTAACTGGATGGCTGCATGTAGAATAATGCAAATTTATCACCCTGCACAAATATCAAGTCCAAGTGAATCAAAGACTTTGATGTAAAACTGGATACACTAAATCAATAGAAAAGGAAGTAGGGAATATCTTTGGATACATTGTTATAGGCGACAACTTCCTGAACAGCGCAACAGTTCAGGCACTAAGATCAACAATTAATAAATGGAAGCTCACAGAACTGAAAAGCTTCTGCAAGGCAAAGAACACCATCAATAGAACAAAATAGAAGCCTAAAGAATAGGAAAAGATCTTCACAAACCCTACATCTGACAGAAGGCTAACATCAAAAATACATAAAGAACTCAAGAAATTAAACGCCAACAAAGCACACAATCCAATTTTAAAAAATGGGGTACAGAGATAAATAGAATTTTCAATGGAGTAATCTCTAATGACCAAGAAAAACTTAAAGAAATATTCGACATCCTTAGTCATGAGGGAAATGCTAATAAAAACAACCCTGAGGTTCCATCTTACACCCTTCAGAATGGTTAAGATAAAAAATTCAAGTGACAACACATGCTGGCAAGGATGTGGAGCAAGAGGAACACTCCTTCATTGCTGGTAAGAGTGCAAACTTGTACTGTCATGTTGGAAATAAATTTGGCAATTTATAGGAACATTTGAAATAGTTCAAGACCCAGCTATACTAGTTCTGGGCATATACCCAATGGACGCTCCACCATACCTAAAAAAGACACTTGCTCAGCTATGTTCATAGCAGCTTTATTCATAATATCCAGAAACTGGAAACAGCCTAGATGTCACTCAACCAAAGAATGGACTAAGAAAATGTGGTACATTTATACAATGGAATTACTCAGGTATTTAAAGAAAAAGACATACTGCAATTTACAATAAAATGGGTGGAACTAGAAAATATCATCCTAAGTGAGGTAACCCAGACTCAGAAAGATGTGCTTGGTATACACTCACTTCTACGTAGATATTAGCCATAAAGTACAGAGTAACCATGCTATCATTCACAGACCCAAAGAAGTAACAAGGATGGCCCGTGGGAAAATGCCTCAAATGGGAAATAAAATAAACATCTGAAGCAGAAAGAAGGAGGGAACTGATTGGGAGATGAGGTGGGTAGGGGAACAAAGATGGGATTCAGGTATGGGAGAGGTGGCAGGAGGACCGGGAAAGAGTAAAATTGGTGAGCAAGAATCTCAGGGACAGGGGAGGCTCCTGGGAGTCTATGGGGTCACTCAACTGAGACTCCTAGTATCAAGGATTAAGCAGCCTGAAGTTGTCATCTCCTGTTGCCAGGTGGGACTTCCAGTGGAGGGTGAGGAACACTAACCCACCCATAAAACCTTCAGCCCAAAATTTGTCCTGCCTAAAAGATGTGTAGGAATAAAGATTGGACAGAGATTGAGGGAATGACCAACCAATGATTGGCCCAACTTGAGGCCCACCCCATGGGAGGGATCAAACCCTGACACTGTTAATAATATTCTGCTATCCTTGCAGACACAAGCCTAGCATAACTGTATTCTGAGAGGCTTCACCCAGCAACTGATAGAAACAGATGCAGGAACCCACAGCCAAACAATAGGTGAAGTTTGGGGAGGCTTGTGGAAGAGTGGGAAGGATTAAAGGACCCAGAGAGGTCAAAGTCACCGCAAGAAGACTTACAGAGTCAACTAACTTGGGCTACGGGCCTCATAGAGACTGAACCACCAACCAAGACAATGGACCTATCCCCTCTAACGATATGTAGCAGATGTGCAGCTTATTCTTCATGTGGGTCCCCTAACAATTGGAGTGGGGCCTGTCTCTGACTCTGTTGCCCATGTTTCCCATAGCTAGGCTGCCTTGTCTGGCCTCAGTGGTGGAAAACACATTTAGTATTGCTGTCAATTGACGTGCCAGGGTCGGTTGGTACCCCTTCCCTGAGGAGAAGGGGAGAGGGGAAGGGGGGAAGGGACGGGTGTAACGGTGGGACTGGGAGGAAAGGAGGGATGAGCCTGTGATCAGGCTATAAAGTGATTAAATAGAGTAATGAAAAAAATGAAGTAAGAAAAGTTGGCCAAATGATTACATTTGTCAAAAGTGTATATTCTGTGTACATTACAGGAAGATGCTCATATTTTAGGATATTGAGTGGAATTTTGGATTAGGAACAAAAGTTAAATTTAAACTTAGCAGAGAATGAACCAGACAGTAAAGAGCACTTATATAGAAGAATGGCTCCACCGTGCTGCTGACTGCAATGCTTAAGCTAGTAAAGTATGTGCTGCAGAAGGTCATTGGTAACAGAGTTCAAGGTCAACTACAGGATATTTATCTGTCCCTTCAGTTCCTTTTTCTGAGAATGTATGTATTTCCTGGAAGAATGAATTAGATGCTGGGTACTTACAAACATTGTCACTGCAGGTGACTATGGGGAAAGGGACTAGTCAGTTGCCACTTAGGAACTCTTTCCAATTATTTTTTTTGCAGAGCATCATAAGGCATATCACTGTGTAAGTATAACTGTACATCAATGATAAACAGCTATGAGACTTAATAAGACAGCTAAACCTAAAAATAAATCTTATTGAATGACTGAAACCATTATACAACTAAATCAAAAGCAATTTTAGCTAAATTTATAATCAAGTAGGATCAAGTGTATGCATTAATTATTATAACCCAAAGGAAATCTTAGCCACCTGACTAAAATGCAAGCTGTGTTTTTCAAGAGTTGTTTCATTTCAGTAATATAAGGAGGTGTGAGTAAAGGTGCTTGCAGAGGCCAGAGAGGGTGTTGTATCTCCTGAAGCAGGAGATGCATGTGATTGAGAGCTTCATGATGTGAGAATTAGGGACCAAACCCTGGTCTGCTACAAGAGCAGGACACACTCTTGAGCCCAAACCATCTCTCCAGTTTCCCCAGCTTACAAGCATCATGTATGTTCTGATGGATGTAGACATATCTGAACTATAACAAGAAATTTACAAATTTATTCAGGCAGCCTCTTCTGTGAATGACTTTCAAGCATGTATAACTGTACACCCACACACACACACACACACACACACACACACACACACACACACACACACGGAGAGAGAGAGACAGAGAGAGAGAGAGAGAGAGACAGACAGACAGACAGACAGACAGACAGAGACAGAGACAGAGACAGAGACAGAGACACAGAGAGAGACATACAGAGACCGACACAGTTTAGTTCAAAACCTACACAGCCCTAACAGCCCTATAGTTCCTTCTGGGTTCTATAATACCAAGCCTCTAGCTAGTACAGATGCAGAAATGGCATCAGGACCAGGAAGGAGCATATTGGAGAATAGGAGGACAAAGTCTTCTTTTTCTTCTTTAGCTAATTGGAACTCTTGGTCATGAACTATTTCTCAATGAGAGAAAAAAAAAATTGGATTCCACACTGTCTTCATTTCTTGACCCTTCGAATACCCAAGGTAGGAAAAGCAAAATAGTTGGGAGGCTTACAGTATTAGAAGTATTGCAAACAGGGGTACTAGAGGATTGGACACGTGATGGAGATGCTTGTATGGCCAGAGGTATGGCAGCCTTTATTGGGGGGAAAGTATTTTCAGAGTGGAGAGTGTGCATTCTGATGAGAAGCTGCCTGCCCACTTCTTCCTTGAGGGCCAGCACTGAAGGCCTGGCTTGGCAGGAGCAGGCATCTTCGTTCTCTCGTCACTTTTTTTTTTTCATCACTGACTAAGAACTCACCCAGCAAGATTGTCCCGGCAGCATCCAGCATACCTGAAGCTGTATTTAATCTTCCTGTAATTGGGAAATTGCACATTGCAACATATTCCCAATTGTTTAGAACAGAACAGGTTTCGCTGATAGGCGACTCTGGAAGGAGCTGCAGTCAATCAGAAGCTCTCCCGGGACTGGAAGACTTGACTCTCAGAAGAGCTGAGATCTGGTAGTAAGTGTCTGAAGGGGCTGTGTTGTTGTATGTCTGTGAGACATGGGGAGCCTTGGAAGGGCATAAGTTTAAGTGTGGGTGAAGTCTGCTCTGTTTGAGTCTGTCAGGTCAAGTAAGATATAAAAGATTATTGTAAAAACATCATAGTGTGACCCATTGCCATGTACGTTAACAGAAACCATTAATTTATGAAAGGAAAAACCGGATGTAGAGAGAGAGAGAACTGCTTCAGAGAGGGAGTTACCCCATAGCTTTCTAGGTATTTTTGGATGATATTGCCTTTGAAACAACTTCATATATCATTCTCTTGTAGACTAACAGTGAGAGGAGACACAGGAAGTCTCTACCCAGTGAAATGTACTTGTATGTATTTCTGTGGATTTTTCTTCAGAGTTATACATGTAGAGATTTAGAAAATGGTATTTGAGTCATATATCGTGCTTGGTTTTATAAATCCTCCATTGCCTATGCTAATGGTTGTGAGCATGAATATTATTGGAATCATCTACAGGGGAGTTGTGGGGCTCACTAATGACAGGGCCTGCTCTCCCATTCTTTACAAAAGTTGTGAATATTCTCCTGTCATTTATGAGAGCTACAGCATGTTTTTTTCAGTTTCTTTGCAGTAGTCTTACTGTCTCAGTCTAAAATCAAGTGAGGATACTATGCCTGACATTGAAGAATGTTTCACGCCCCCGAGCCTTGCAATTACAGACCCAAATGCAAAGCCTTGGGGGTAAGAATGGACTATAAAATAGGCGGATACCCCACAAGCACTCTAATAAGAAGCAGATAAACATCTTCTGGAAAATTCAAACATTTGTATTGCTGCCAAAAAAGTAAACAAACATATAAATACTGTAAGGATGCTGGGCATGGTGGCACAGGACTGTGATCCCAGAACTCTGGGAGGCAGAGGCAGGCAGATCACTGCAAGTTCGAGCCCAGCCTGGTCTACAAAGCAAGTCCAGGACAGCCAAGGCTACACAGAGAAACTCTGTCTTGAAAAACAAACAAACAAACAAACAAATACTATAATGAAGTACTAAAGTGAATATTGCAAGGTGGAAGTGCTAGGTCTCATAGACTCCAATTTATAATAATAAGAAATTGAGTGTTGGACTAAGGGCATAGCTCAGATGTTAGACTACATGGGACCCTGGGTCAGGGTCAGTACAACACACACACACACGGACACGGACACATATGTGCACACACACAGACACATGCATGAACACACACAAACACATACACACACAACACACACATACATACATGCACATATGCACACATATGCTCACATGCCTACACATACATGTTTGTCAGAGAGAGAGAGAGAGAGAGAGAGAGAGAGAGAGAGAGAGAACTTCAGAGGTCCCTAATTTAAAGTAAACTTATGTTGTTACATTGACATTCAATTTTATTTGTGGGGGAGGGGGGAAACTCCAGACAGGGTTTCTCCGTACAGCACTGGCTGTCCTAGACTCTTTTTGCAGAGCAGGTTGGCCTCACTCACAGAGATCCCCTTGTCTCTGTTTCCCAAATGCTGCTATTAAAGTCATGTGCCACCAATGCCCAACATACAATTATTTTAAACTATGTTTTATTTTTAAAGTAACTCAAACTAACAAAGTCATTAAAAATACACAATCCATAATTAAATTGATAGAAAAGAGATATATCATTATACCAAATAACCACATATAATCATCATAATTTTAGAGTGATCATTCCAATCTTTTTGACAATCTAACATTTTTATTTATTTGCCTTTGAAATTTAAAATAATAAAAATTTTATTAATAGGTGAAACAGCTTCTTAAAAATGTTTTTGTTTTTTAACCTGCAGTAATTTTTTTAAACTGTAAGTGCTTGCCTAATTTCAGGACAACGTAAACATTTTTTAATCATGATTTCAAATCTCTCCTAGGGATACATGTTATGATATTGTATATCTTAGCAACTTAAAATTAAATAGTTGCACTTTCATCTCTGTGAAAGCAGTAGATAGTAATTTGATACCTCTTATCTTCCTCTAGGGGGGGAAAAATCTCTTCATGTAAGAGAATGAAATTTTAATGGAAGTTTTAGATGTGCCATCTTTCTCAATGAAACAAAATTTTTATTAACTTTTTCATTTCCAGAATATATGTAAGTGCTGTAAATCTATGCTCAAATAGTGCCATTTACTTACTGGCACGCCTTCTGAGGTTGTGTCCCTAATCGCATAGCAATACATCAATAAGAAGTACTTCTGTGCTGGGTGTAGGGATGAGTTTGCAGCTAGCCTGGGCTATATAGAAAGACAAAAAGCAGGGAGAGGATGGAGGGAAGACAAAGACAGAAAGATTATTTTTATGATCTGCCTGCTAACTAGTCAAGTACATCTCTTTTCATCTTTCCTGTTAAAAGCAAGGAAGTGGAAACTGATTTGTAGAATAATTTCATTGGAAAATAATTATTATTATACAGAAATCTTTTCTTTTCCCGAAGTCAACTTTCAGGATTATTTTGTTTCTTAGAGCATCTCAGCTGTTTTACGCAGCTGGGAGTAGTAGTTGACAACAGCATGGTAAAGGTGAAGAGTGATTTAGGCAAATAGGCTCTCATCTGGTAACCACTGCGAACTTACTACTGGCTTTAACATCAGTTCTACTGCGTCAGGTATATAAAGCGCTGTGCCTATAGTCTTGCCTCCATGGCTCTTCTCTTTGGGACATAGATCAGAAAACAGGGAAAAGGAAAATAATGACCGTCTCTGAGAACAATGAATTCAGAACACCAAAAATATCACCAAGGTGGTCACAAGCCAGAAACTAGTTTATGCCATAATTTTCTTCTGATTGTGTGAATCTGGGGAGGAAGAGATGAAGGAAAGTTACTCGCATTTCTTGATGAAGCACTATGAGCAGAGGCAAGACCTTGGCTTGAGTAAAACAAAACAAGCGGAGTAAAATCCATGTTCCCTGCCAGCTTTGGCCATTTGACTCATGACTCATCTGCGCACTCTGAAGCAGTCATGTGTCTCAGACACACTAAGTTGAACCCAAAAGACTTTAGGAACTGGAAAGGTATAACACCATTCCTCATCTGTCATAAGAATGTTGGACCTGATGATAATGGACAAGTTGACCACAGAAAGGCATATGGATTTATTTAATCAAATGTTTGTGTGACAGAAAATGAAGACCCCCAAAGGACAGTGAGATGATTCACCAGGTAGAGGGACTTGCTGCCAAGTCTGGTCACTGCAGGTCAATCCCTACACCCTACCTAGTGCTAAGAAGGAATGATTCTCACAAGCTGCCTCTAACCTCCACACATGAACCTTGGCATGTACAAATAAGTATTAAAAAAAATTACAAGAGAAATGTGAAGGGCTCAGTAGCCAGGGAACCCTCTATTTATATGCCTGAATTTGATGGTAAAGGGACATCTGTGTAATAAGGTGTTTTGACACAGAGCATGGTGTCATGGTAACATACCAAGGAGGGGAACCCCAGGCAAGCCTATGTAACATTCCTCTTCGCCTCTCTGCATCATTCCTGCCTTCCAGCTATATGGCAGGGCTCCTCTGAAATAATCATCAGCAAAGAGGGAGTCAGACAAAGCAGTCTTTATGCCTTATTTTACAGAGGACTTCTAATTCTTATCGCCTGCCGTAGGCAAGAATAATTTTGGTTTCTGTGCTTTGGTTCAAGGTAGGAAGGAGGTAAGACACTGAGAAGCAGACTTATGTCAGACTTCATGTCTTCCATAGGTGTATTATTAGATGCCTATATATAGGGTTTCTTTGTCCTGTTGATGAACTGCCTACTGTGTTCCATATAGACTAACAATATGGCTTACCTCCAGCCACACTCTGTCTAGAAACTGGTGCTGTCTGATGTAAATACACCCACTTCAGTAGAGTTACTGTTTTTGTGGTGCACTTTATTCCTTTCCCCTTGTGTTTAAACTATGTTGCTTATTTAAAGAAGGCTATTGGGCCTCGCTTTTAATATTGTTTAACTATTTTTTTATAATGTTTGATTATTATTGTTCTCTCTCTCCCTTTCTCTCTCTCTCTCTCTCTCTCTCTCTCTCTCTCTCTCTCTCTCTCTCTCTCTCCCTCCCTCCCTCCCTCCCTCCTTTTCTCCCTCCCTCCCTCCCTCCCAATTATTCTTTCCTCCTAAGGATAGATATTTCTCATCTCTATTGTTCTTAATTCATCAATCAAGGAAACATTAATCAGGCATAGTGGCACACACCTGCAATCCAAACACAGACAGAGGCAGTAAAATCTTTTCAAGTCAGCAGCCAGACTGCCATAGATAGTTAGTTTCAGGGTAGCCAGAGCTGTGTAGTGAGACTTGTCTCAAAAAAGGGGAGAAAGGGAGAGAAGGAAAAAGAGGAAGGGAGGAAGGGAGAAGAGAAGGAGAGGGGGAAGTTATCAATGACTAGGTAGATCTAGCTAAGGTTCCTTTTACATACATCAAACTTTCATAACAATTTTCTCAACTTTCTTGGGCTATAAAGATGTCTTACATACATCTGACTTGAATTTATGTGTTCACAATGGCTTTGTTTTAATGACCAAGATACAAGGATGTTTTCATATTTCGGAGCCCTGTCTCTTTCAGGTTTGTCACTGATAACTTTATGCTCAAATCTGTTATGACAATCTTGTTCCTCTGTCTTCGTGGCCTACTGTGTTGCACTGTACACAATCTAGCAGCAGTTAATATCTTGAGAAAAATTTTATAAGTAAGACTCAGTTAAAAGAAAATCTAGTAATCTTGTCCAGATGCTAGTCTGACATTTATTAGCACTGGAAAAATAACAATTGTGATGACTTAGTTTGGTCCATATATAACATTATAAGTTAAAGAAAAGATTCTCTATATCGTCAAAATTAAATTTATTGTTAGAAGTAATGAGAACATAGAGATTCTTAGTTCTCTTCATGTTCCTGTTCAAAAATGATAATTTCACAAAATATGCAGGTCAGTTACTTTTTATAATTCAGTTGAAGATACTGAGTAATACCCGGTTTGAGCAATGCTAGAGACGCAGAAGATAACGTACAGATGAAGCATGTGTCCTGGTAACAGTAGCTGCCACCTGGGCACAGAGCAGTAACACCTGGAGGAAGTCTCGACTGGGGGATTTCCCAGCTCACACTGGCCTGTGGCCACATAACCCTCCTAACTTTGCACTCTGTTGCTGTTTTAAAGAGGGTATAAACAAGAGCAACTTGGAGGAAATGATTTATCTCATCTTACAAGTCCCAAGCTGTAAGTCTCCAACACTGAGTGAAATCTGGACAGGAACTCACAGCAACTTATTTGGGAACACAAGCTTAAGCAAAGGCGGTGCAGGCATGCTGCTCACTGGCTTCCTTCCCATACCTTCTTTAGCCTACATTTTAAAAATAAAGAGCTTATGGGAGTTTACATGAACCCATGACCACCCTTGCTGGGGCTATGGCACCAAGCAGGGGGACATGACCCTGCACCGTAGCTGAGAACTTGCATCTTGAGATTCAACCACGGGGGAAATGGAGGGACAGACAGACTGACTGGGAATGGCACTGGCTTCTTGAAACCCCAAAGCCCACCCCCCAGTGACACACATACACTAATGGTATAGCCTATATTTTTATACTTCCCGTAACTACCTGCCCAGGGTAGCACTAGCCCCAATGTACTTTATGGAATTGTCTTTAAAAAAATAATCTGATGAAGACATTTTTTTTCTCAGTTAAGGTTATTCCTTCCAGATGATTTTGGCTTCTGTCAACTTGATGATAATAATAATAATAATAATAATAATAATAATAATAATAATAATAATAATAATAATAATAACAACAACAACAACAACAACAACCAAGACAGCATGTCTATTGGGGAATTGGGGATTGCCTTTATTGCTAATTGATGTAAGAGAACCCAGCCGACTGTGGATGTCACTATTCCCTGGGCAAGCAGTTCGGGGCTGCATAAGAAAATGAGCTAAGCAGGAGACTGAATGAACCAGCAAGAAACATTCTTCCATGGTTTCTTTTCCAAAGTTCCTGCCTGAGTTCCTGCCCTGAATCTCTTCAGTGATGGACTGTGACCTGGAAGTAGAAACCAAATAAATATTTTCTTCCCTTAAGTTACCTTTGATCCTGTTGTTTGTCACAGCAACAGAAGAGAAAACCATAGCGGTATGAAAGGTGATGCTTGCTTAAGCAGCCAGTGATGTAGCTGAAGAGTCAAGATACACACACCTGAAGGAGTCACTGAGTAATATAACAATAGCGATCACTTACTGAGATCCAAGCATTGTGTTCAAGGCTTTGTAGGTACTGTCTTTCATCTCTGCATTGCATCAGGATTTAATATCTTAAGCTAAATCTAGATATAGGTATTAGTTATGATCCTGATGACACAGACAAGGAAGTTAGGTTGACTGTAAGAGTCCCATGGCCAATAGTAAGCCAGAAAACCAATGCATCCTATCTTAGGTATGGAACCGAGGGGAGCACATAGAAAGAATGAGGACACGGGAGTCATGTCTAATGGCCGTTGCTGTTCTCTGAAGCTGAATCTGGGATCTAAAATTCATAGGCTGCCATAACCACTGAGAAAAAGAGCCAGAACTTTAACCTAAAACTTTTCCTGTAGAATTCATCGTTACCTTCCTTGCCACTGCTAAAGCAGGTTGATCGGGGAGCCCGATGGAGATACCAGTCTTTGAGTGCTTTCCAAGCTAAGCCACACTTCAGCTTCCTGCACGCTTCAGACCCCTGCATGCTTCCTGGCGAGGTTTCACCTCTACTTCTGAACACTCTAAGAGTTCCCTCACGGGAATTACTCAAGCATGTTATCTGAGCTCCCTAGTATACTCCGTCTAAGTGTCTGGTTAGTAAGCCCAATATCCTATCAAGGAGCAGTAAAACACAGAGAGAGTCTCTACCTCTTCTGGACTTTTGTTAAACCAACACCCTCAATTCCATCCTCTCTGTATATCTCTGCCAGTGCTAAATGCATTGTTATGGGAGCTGCCTATATACAGTCCACCAGCGTTTATATAAAATATCTAACAGTATGAAAACAAAAAGTACAAGAGGTCATGATTCTTTTCCAATGTCCCTCATCCCCTAGCTGTAGCAGAGGGCAGAAGACAAATAGTCTTTGTTAGAGAAAGGCTATCTTTGGGCAGTAGGAGAAGATTCACTGTTACAGAATGCTACAAGAGATCATAGTCCTGATATTTGCCCAATCAAAATCAGGTAGGACTATTGCAACTGCCTCCGTAGTGATCAGTCTCTACCTAAAGCAACCTGTGAAAGATGGAGTTCTGATTTGGGAATCCATACTCCATTTTATCTTTTCCTTTGCTACACAGACTTTTTTTTTTTCAAAGAAAAGGAATTAATAAAGAAATAAATACTTAGCTAGCTTTTCTCCATCTGTATTCTTTATAAAATGTATCTAAAATAGATACATGATTAGGTGGCATAATTCAAACAATAAAATGTTAAGGACAAATAAAATTGTAGAAAAGTAGATTAAACAAAGTTAGATAGTATCTTAACTGCGGTACTCTGGCTAGCTTTAACACTGTAAATTATGGTGATCGAGCAAATCATGTTTATGATATGCACATGTGACAATCTGATCAAGTTATATAGTTATATATAATATACTTACATATCATATGTATGATAGAGATATAGATAAATGCATATTTTGTGGAACAGTGTTATACAGCATGCCATGGCCATTATTCGCTTCAGATTGGAGCAGCATTAGTTCCCATAAGAAACCCTGTTAAGACTGGACCCCTAACATCCCCTTGAAAAAAGAAAAAAAAGGCAAAACTCAGGAGTCAGGGCTTGGATTCACGAAGGGCTTAAAGGTGGAACACAAGGCATTAAAAAAAGCTCAGGAGGTACTGCTTGAGAGGCTCACAGGACAGTCCTGAGAGACTCAAGAGACCACAGACAAGAAAATCATGAGGGAAGATGTAAAGGGGTGTGGGGGTTGCTCACAAGCAGCTCAGGAGTCAGTAGGGAGATACAGAAGCTGCACACATCCCTATGTATGGATGGTTAGTGATTGCTGGAGAAAAACATGTTTGGTAGTGGTGCTGCTTATAAATAGCCCATGTTCTTGTAGGCAACCTCCACCCACTCTCCTGTAAGAGACGCCTGGACCAAACTCAGATTGTCACATGTGGTCCTAAGCCACTGTCCTCCTGTGGTGGTTCTGGTTTTAGTTTTTGAGGACGCTCTACATGAATTTCACAGTGCTTCATGAACGGGTTGTCCCACCATGTTCCTCTTTCCCTGGCATCCTTGGATAATTTACCACAATTTTTTAATCTCTGTCATAGCCATCCTGGTACAGGTAGCATGGAATCCACATGTCATTTTGATTTTTATTTCCCTAAGAGCTAAGGATATTGAGCATGTTTCTGTATATTTATTGGATTTTTTTTTTAGAGAATTGTCTGATCAATACATTTGTTCACTTACTAAATTATTTGTGAGAAGTTGGTATTTGGTTTTTTTTTTTTTTGAGTTCTTTATGTATTCTGGATGCTAACTCTTACAATGATGTTGCAGACAGAGATTTCCTCCCATTGTGTAGGCTGTCCTCTATTTCCTTGGTTGTGTAGAAGCTTTTTCATTTCTGTAATTTCATTTCTAATGCTTTTTGAGGATTGAAGCTTTTTTCAGAAAGTTTTTGCCAGTTCCTATAACTTGAAGTGTTTTCTTCCAGCAGTTTCAAATTTTCAGAACTTATATTAAGGTCTTCAATAAACTTTAAATTGACTATTAAACGTTATATTTTATGGCTGAATACTTTGATTCTTCTTCATTAATAACTGAATCTGCTAATCTTATATTTTGTAAAAATTATACTGTTAGATACATCACAAAGACTATTTAGTGCATGGTACATTGTGCTTTAACTTTCTTTTACTTCTATTTTTTCAAATAAAATTACTGACTGAGAGATAAAAATGATTTTAAGTGTGAAAAACATGCTGACAAAGTTATTCCCATAACGATTTTGTCAATACTTACTGCTACTTTCAGGAAAATGGGAAGAGAAATCCAATCTAATGGGGCCAGAGTTATAACTCAGTTGTAGAGATGCAAGTCACATGGCTTCATAAAAAAAATAAAACAAAAGCAATTTATCCAATTCGTAGAAATAATCAATGTTCTGCAAGCAACATATTAGTCAATATATTTTTCTAAAATCATCCAACATTTCCTTTATCCCATTACCCACTAAACACCTGATTGGTTTTTCTCATACCTATTTCCTTCTTTCCCTCCTTTCCCCTTGTATTTCCTCCTTGTCTTATTTAAAGGATTTCCATGAAATGAATCCTTATTAACTCAGTATGTTGCTTGTTAAAAAAATAGTCTAGAAGTTTATGTTTATCCTTACTTCCTCAGCAGTGCTATAAAAAAATCACACCAATTTTCCTTTTGCAAAATTTCTCTTTGGTGACAAATGCATTAATATTTTTTCCCAGGCAGACTCCAAATGTTGTGGCTTTTGGCAGCAGCATGGTGTGTGCTTCTACCTGGACCCATATATGGCTGCCAGAAAAGAATCATCATAAACCCTGAAGCCAATATGAACATTGTAAGCCATTCACTGACTGAAAAAAAAAACCATTAAGCTAAGGAATTATTAATTACTCACAATTCTAGGTATAATTTGTGTATCAAGAATTTCTCTAATTACTAAATCTGGATTTCTTCTTTTGGTCCTTACCAAAACTAATTAATGCTAGAACTGAGAGCTTTGACCCACATTGCAACAACAATCCTGGTGATCTGAGCTCAGATCTAGTGCTGGCTTCACAGAGCCGAGGTTCGAGATTTATTTGGCGATCCCCTGGGGCACAGCCTTGAAACCTTTTTGGGACTTTGTGTAATCCACCGTAGGATCTTGTGAACTACATCAGTGTTTTGGGGTTTAATAAGCCCCAAGATATGGTTTATATACCTTTAAGTCTAAAGAAATTCACACCAGCAGTAGATTGGAATAGTATTATGTTGGAAAGGCAGACCACAAATGTCCACTCTGTGCTTCCTGATAGTGGATTAATAAATGGAACAGCAGACACATGTGTCAGTCTGTCTCCAGAATCTGATCCTTTAACCACTATTCTGAGTGACAGCATAATTTAAATATGCACCATGTACCTCATATGAGAAAATGTGTAACCCTGTGATAAGAGTAGAGAGATTGCAGTTAAACTTACTGTGTCATTAATCAAGCATTTATCTCTTCCTGACATATTATCTTGGATAAATCATTAATTTTGCTGATCATCAATATCCTCAATTATGAGTGTTTCTAGTTCTATCACAAAGACTTCTTAGCAGGGTTGATGAAGTAGCCTAAGCATATATCTTGTACCAATCGCTTCTGCTTCCATGCACGCCTGTGGACACGGTAGTTTCCGGTGGCCTTCTAACTCACCTTATGCTCCTTTATAATGCTCTTTCTGTCCAAAAGGCTGGCCTATTAAGCACTATATCTAAATCTCTCTCAAACTTTGTGGGTTTTTTTTTTATATCCAATTAGCCAATGGAAATCTTGAGCATGGGGTAGGAAGAAAGAGAAGAGTAAGATCAAGGGCTTTTTTTCTTTTCTTTCTTTCTTTTTTTTTTTTTTAGGGAAAATATTTTTTATTTGATTTTGATAAATACAGAAGTACTATCTAAAGCAAACAGAAGAATGGGAACTGTCTTAGTTACCATCCTATAGCTGTGGGAGGCACTGTGAACAAAGCCACCCTTACAGAAGAGAGCATTATTGGGCTTGCTTACAGTGTTAGGGGATTCATCATGGTGAGAAGCAAGCAGACATGGCAGCGGAGCAGTAGCTGAGAACTTTATGTCCTGAGATCAAGGGCTTTTTATTTCTATGTTTTTGTTTTGCCACTGGCCTTGCTCTATTCTTGGGCAGTTAGCTCAGTCAGCCACCTCCCTTGATGTGGTCTTTCCTTTTCTCTTCCTGGTTTCTTTTCTTCTTCTTCTTTTTTTTCTCTTTTTTTTTTATTAATATATTCTTGTTACATCTCAATGTTTATCCCATCCCTTGTATCCTCCCATTCCTCCCTCCCCCCCCCCCCCCCCATTTTCCCATTATTCCCCTTCCCTATGACTGTTCCTGACCTGGTGGCACTCAGAGGAAGAACAGCAGGTTGCCGAGAAGAGACTTGATACTCTTCCTGGTTTCTAATAACCACTTCCTTCCATATGCCTTTGGGACCAAATTAGTAGGAGCTCAGTTGCCTTTAACCACAAGATACTTCCCAATACCCTGGGGGTTCCCCCATTAGCCAAGTATTTACATTACTTGTTGCCAAAACATATAAAGAATGAACTACTGTAGTTGGTGACACTAAGCCCACAGGCTATGCTGAAGATGTTAAATGAAGAGTCATTCCACCCTTTTCCTTCAGTCCCTGCCTGAAATACTTCCGAAGTCGTTATGATTTTTCCTGCTACGTGTGCTGTTGGTTAATGCATAGATTGGTGAACAGTAGATTGATAGTTTAAGGACTATATCGCAATGTACACACAAAAATCAAACTGAGCTACGGGTATGTATTTTTCAGAGTCAAATCATTTCTTACTGGGGCTATCCTTATGAAAAGTACGATGTCATAACGGAGGATGGTTATATCCTTGGAACTTACCGGATTCCTCATGGGAAAGGATACTCCAGGAAAACAGGTTTGATTAACTTTGCTTTGAAATCACAATGCCTGAAACAGGAATGGCTAGATGTCCTGGCAGAAGCAGGGGACCTTTCACCATGCAACAAATCATAGTCCTTTCAGAGAAGAAAGTGTATCCCCACCTCTGGTTTACACAAGTTTTAAAAACCTTTTGCCATTTTTATATATACTATTTGTCCAAGTACAGAGTTCATAGAAGACTGGATCCTAGGCTCACCTGGAGCAAAACCTCATCTTTAAACCTTGCTTATGTGTGAAGAAGTCAGAAAGCATCATTTGCTAGCAGGCTGAAGGAATCAGGTAGGAACTCCTTGTCCGTGTTTTCCAGTTCCAAAGGCAGTTGTGTATCTGCAGCATGGCTTAAGTGCATCCGCCAGTGACTGGATTTGTAACCTGCCCAACAACAGCTTGGCTTTTCTTCTGGCCGATAGAGGTTATGATGTGTGGTTGGGGAACAGCCGAGGAAACACCTGGTCCAGAAAACATCTGACACTGTCTCCCGAATCACCTGAGTACTGGGCCTTCAGGTAAGAAGAGCCTATTCATGAATAAGCACTCTACTCACTTATAAGCATAAATTCTTCTTGGTTTCCCTTCTCTGTCCAAATGCACCATAATGGAATCTGAAAAAAAAGCAAACTAGAATTGTCTCCTCCGTGCAGGCTTTCCTCCATCTCAGAAGAAATGCTCTAGTTACTGCCTTACCACTTGTTGTTTAAAGCCCTGTTTCTTTCTTGGTGTGACAGACAAGGCTGCGGTTGGAGTGTGAGTGTGTCCTTGTGTCCTGATCAAAATCTGGCTAAGCAGCAGAGAGTTGCACCTGAGGCCTTAGTCACAGGGACAAGGCTTAGTCACAGGGACAAGGCTTGTACTTCCTCAGGAGCTAAGACTCATACCACAGAGATCACTAAGGCCAGTGATTCCATGGCCTCGTTCCTGCATTCTTTCTGGATGTCAACATCTCCTGTTTCTCCTCTGGGATAAATGGAATATGACAACCTCATGGAAAAATTACCAGTAGGGTTTCACAGCAGAATTCTTATTCCAGCGACCTGACAGTGTTGCTGTTGCAATGAAGATGGCTAGAGGAGAAGTTGTCCTAACGCGCACAGTTCTCACTTTCCTCTCAAGGACAGCCAAAGCTGAGCACTTATGTGTGCAAGGACTGTTTGCAAACACTGCAGGTCTAGCAGGCATGCATCATTTCTAATTCCATCATTCCTTTTCTTTGGCAGTTGGGATGAGATGGCTAAATATGATCTTCCAGCCACAATCAATCTGATCTTAGAGAAAAGTGGACAGCAGCAACTCTTCTATGTGGGCCACTCGCAGGGCACCACCATAGGTGTGTTTGGGGCAGATACAATCAATGCCAGGGGCTTTCTTCTGTTTTTGCGAGAGGGGTCAGGTTGTTTAACTGGTTTGCTCTAGTTATGGTCTCTAGTCTCTAGTTTGGGGACTTTGAGAAATCGTTTCCTCTAGGTAGGTTCTGAAGAGTAAATAAAACAGGCATGGCCATGAGAAATTTGTCCCTGAAACTCAATGTGGAGGTTGATAGGACTTCATTTGTCTTCTCAGCAAACATTGAGACCCTAGGTTATCTTGTGAGATAAGGATAGTACCCACTTACCCCTTGACTCTCTCACAGTCAAGAGAAGGACACTGAAACAAAACATAGAATTAGGAAACTGATTATATGCTACAATCAGAGTGGCCCTTCTTGCTTACGAGGCCATGTGTTAAGCTACACGGTGTGAAGAAAGAGCCACAGGGCATCTCAGGCCTCTCGCTGCTCTCTCTTGTTGAAAAACACAAACATTTTTTTAGGTTATTAATTCAGGAAGATTCTCCAAATAGTGTACTCCAAATAAAGTACTAAATAGTACTTTAAGATTCATTTTTATATATGTTATATGTAATATTTTAATGTATACAAAATTATGTGTGTATCTATATGTACATGTCTATATAATTTCATATATATGCAGAAGTTATTCAATGTAGATTTCTGTCCTCATTTGCTTAATAAAGAAACTAAGATTCATAAAAGAAGGTGATTTTCACAGATAATGAGGTAGAAGCCAAGATGATAGCCTGGTTTTATACTGCACCAACTTCAAGGCAGTATAGTCCCTTAGGTTTAATATACATGCTCCACAGAATGTCCCTGAACCTCCCCAATGCTCTCTATACGAGCACACGTGATCTCCGCAAGAGTCAGTTCAATCCTTAAGACATTTAAAAAGCCCTCCCCATAAATAGTACTTACATTCTATTTTGAATATAACTACCTTCATCGTGATTTGTAATAAAGAGATCATTGGAATGAGATAATATCTTCTTTCCCTGCAGCATTCATAGCATTCTCTACAAATCCAGAACTGGCTAAAAAGATTAAGATATTTTTTGCACTAGCTCCAGTGGTCACAGTAAAATACACTCGAAATCCTATGAGAAAATTAGCCACCCTTTCCAGGAAAGCTGTCAAGGTATGTGGACTCCTTCAGTTTAAAGGGGGAAGACTAGAAGTCTCCCTGTTTCCATAGATACCAAAAGAAGACATGTGGCACGTTTAAGCAGTTAGTGATGTAAGGGGCGATGGAAGGGTGCTTATGATGTGCTATCTTCTCGGCGGGCTCAGAGAACTCATCCTGAGGCCATCTGCTATAGTGTCTTCATCTCTACCTACAGAACACCTCTCCCAATCACAGCTAGAGACTTGGTGGTTCTGAAGCATCTTATTCAGTTCCCTCTTCCTGTCCTCAGTACCTGTTGTCTGTAGTACGTTTGATAAGAGGTTTTCTAACTGGAGTGAAGCAACTCCCTGTGGTTTTAATGTATTTGCCTGGTGATGGCTGAGCATTTCTTTTACACACACTTGAGGATTGCTTATACATATTCTTTTGAGAAACATCTATTTAATTCTATCCCCTGCTTCTAATCAGATTTTTATGCTCCCAAGCAGAGGCCCTTGCATATTTTGAACATCAACCCCATCAGATGTATAATTTACATATATTCTCCCCCTTTCCATATATATCCATATATCCATGTGTTATTTCCTTTGCTGTTCAGAAGCTTCCTAGTTTTATGACATCCCTATTTGTTTACTTTTGGTTTTTGTTTAAAATGATGTGGGGAATCTTACTTTAAAATTCCTCAATAATTCCAACATTCCAACACACTTTACCTTCACTTTCTTCCGAAAGCTTCAGATTTTGCATGCAAACTGTTCCTATTTTTAGTTTATATTTATGTACAGTAAGAGGAATAGCTTCAGTTTTCTGCACATGCACACCCAATCTTTGCAGCATGATTTATTGAAGAGACTTGCTTTTTCAGTGTGTGTTCCTAGGCTATTTGGCTGTCACATATGGCTTTATTTCTAGTCTTGCCATTCTGTTCCATTGGCCTGTGTATTTATTTTTATGTCAATACCATGACATTTCTACCAATGTATCTTTGCATTACATCACGAAATCAGGTAGCATGTCTCTAATTTTTGCTCAATATTGTTCTAGCTGTTCATGTTTTGATATGAATTTTAGGATGTATTTCTTATTCTACAAAGATAAAACTGTTATTTTGATAGGAATTACATTTCAACTGTTTTTGATAGGGTTTTTTAATATATGCAAATGGTACACCTAGTTTTATATCCTCTTTGATTATTTTCATCCATTTTCTAGTTCTCATTGTAGAAAATTTTTGCTTCTGGTTAATTTATTCCAAAATATTTTTTATAGTTATGCTAAATGAGAGTGCTTTCTTTACTTCCTTTTAAAATATTTTTCTACTGGTATATATAAATATTACTCATGTCCACAGATTGATTTTATATCCTACACCTTTGTTAAATTTATTTGTAAGTACTAATAGTTTTGTGGTAGTCTTTGGAGTTTCCTGTATGCATGATCATAGGCAAATGGTGGCCAGTTGAATTTCTTCTTTCAAGATTGTAGAGAAGGTCAGGTGTGACGGTGTATGTCTATAGTCCCAGAAGTCAGGAATCTGAGGCAGGGAGATGGTAAGTTGAAGGCCAACATAATTGGCTACATAATGAATTTGAGTTCAGGTATCTATGTATCAAAGACCTTTCTCAATAAATAGAGATAAGCAGTAAGTAGACAGACAACGCTCTTTGTTTCTTTGTCTTGCCTTATTGCTCTGGTGAGGACTTTCTCTTCTGGTTTGTGTATTATGATGGGTGTGGACAAGCTTGTTTTGTCTCAGATTCTAGAGAACTTGTAGTTTTCCCCATTTGTGACGATGTTAGCTGCAGAATTATTATGTATGAATTTGATTACATTTAGATACATCCCTTTCATGTGGGTTTGTTCATAGATTTTATCAGTGATAACATGTTTCTGTGATTTATTATTGGAGGGGCAAGTATAACATGAATTGCATGTGGGTTGGTTTGTGGACCACTTTGTGGAGTTGGCTCTCTCCTTCCAATATGACATGTTCCAGGGATTAAACAAGTGCCCTTATCTGCTGAGACACCTTGCCAGATCAATAATATGTTTGATTTTTTTCTGTTGTTGTTGTTGTCTTCCATTCTGTTGATCTGTGGTATCATGCTTTTTCATTGGCATATTTCGAGAGTTTCATCTTTTTGATGAATTGCATTTAATTGGTATAAATTATACTTTCAATGTGTTGTGTTTGGTTTACTATGTTCTGTACTAAGGATATTTCTGTCTTTTTACCAGTGTTTTTTGTCTGTAATTTTCTGGTTTTGTTATTTCCTTGTCTGGTTTGAGTTTCATGATAAAATTGGCTCCATAGAATGAATTTGGAAGAGCTCCTTCCCTTTTACTTTTAATAATTCAAAAAATTTTGATATTAGCCCTTCAGTAGATGCTTGAAAGAATTCACCAACAAAACCACTGGTCATGAGATTTTCTTTGATGAGAAGCTGTTCTTTATCAATCCCTTATGGGTAGCTATTATTGACCTATTCAGGTTTCTATTTATATTGTATTGGGTAGCCATACACATCAATGAACTCAATAATTTCTTCTAGGACCAATGTTGGGCATCTAAATGTTTGTAGTTAGTGATGATTGATCTTTGTGTTTCTGATGTGGGTTCTGAGAAACAAACTCAGGTCAGAGGAGTGTGCTCGTGACCACTGAGCCATCTCTCTAACCCAAGATTATTAATTAAAAAAGTTTATAGACATTCTTAGTTGTACCTACCATATTATGTATTCCAGAAAATGTCCCATGTAGCGACTTTTCATTGTCAGTGTTTTTTTTCCTTGGAAAATTTAGTTCTTATTAAATTTAGTTCAATCCATGTAAGGACAGGTGTAAGGATTATAGTCCCATAGAAGTAGTCATCTGCTTCCTGCCCTTTGTGGCTGTGAGTAAGCTATTCAGTGATACTAAACTTTGCTTTTCACATTTATAGAATGTGTAGAATCTGCCATTCTTGGATCCTCATTGAGATAATATGTGTAAACATCATTCTTGGCCAATAACATGCTCAACACATATCACATGTTAATAAATTAATCAAGCTTATTTTAGCTTTCAGTGCACAGCATTTGGTGTTTAATTACTGCTGCTCCCTTCCAAATCCAACCTTGCCTCTGGACATTTATTTCTTTATATTCTTGTCCCTTTATTTTCTTTTGAATCAGCAGTTCACACAGAGCATTTTCTCTTTTTACTTTCTCTGTTTTACTTGATTGTTAACAGTATTTTCCTTTTTTAAAATAAAAGCTTATGATTCAAATAAGCTAAGCAACCTTTCTCAGATCATCCAGGAGCTCAAGATTGTTCTTATTGGGCAACTAAAACAAGGTGATGATCTGCATATATGCTTTGATTTCTCTGCTATTTTAATGGTAGTGGTGTTTTGTCTGGGCCTGTCTAGCTTGAGCGTTGCTATAGTCATTAAGATGATTTGTAGAAGCATCTTATCTGGTTTACCCACAACCACAATAAGGAGTGGTGCCATTTTATTTATTTATTTATTTATTTATTTATTTATTTATTTATTTTACAGTACATAAAAAATGGCTCAATTCTCACAAAGGTGTAAAGATTCTTACAGGAATCCTGTGCCCATTGTCATGTAGCAAACATGCCCTCTCCAGGACCAATCTGGAATTACATCTCCACAGTAGTGTGTTTGTCCCCCTGGAAATGAGTGCTGAAATTCTGCAGTACTTTACCACACTCTCCTTTTGGTCAGGATGAAGGGATAAATTATTTGTCCTTGGATAGATGCCTAGTGATGGCTACAACAGTAAAGTACAAGATCTCCATGCCATTTCTGCCTGCATTTGGAAAAGCTAAGAACAAGGGCCTGTATAATAAATATGGCCTCTTATTCCACACATGTTTATGCCTGACTATATGAATTTACAGGCTGTTTCATGTCATTTGCATTTTCCCCATATATGGATGGAAAAGGTATTGATAAACAGAAAATAAAAACATTCAGTTAATTAGTGCTTTCTGGTTGAATTGCTTATTTGTGTGAGAATTTAGGTTTTGGCACTTACAACACTCAGTAGGTGTCAATGTTCTTTTAAAACATATATATGTAGTAGCAGTTCCTGTGCAGGCTGTTCTCTAAGGAAACATGCTCACAACATCCCAATGAAAGAGTCTCATGAAATCATCAGGGAGTTAGGAGTACTAGGAGACAACATTGCACAAGCCTCTTGGTTTCACCCAGGACCAGTACTGTTACCTCCTGGGTTGCCTGGATGAACAAATATTCTCGACTCTTGACATCCATATTTATGATCTTTAATGATCCTCTGCACTTGCCTTGCAGATATTGTTTGGTGACAAAATGTTCGCCACTCACACATTGTTTGAACAATTCATTGCAACCAAAGTGTGCAACCGGAAGATATTCCGTTCTCTATGCAGCAAATTCATGTTTTTTCTAACTGGATTTGATCCCCAGAACTTAAACATGGTAGGTATAAGTAATCACTTCCTGGAAAAACAATTATTTTGTTGCATAAGCGGGATTAGAGTTCACTTTGTATTTTGTGGAAATCACATTAGATGACCTTTGTTTTGTCATTTGGAATGTCAATGGTATCCTCCTGGCTCCACCCAAGGTTGAAAGTTGACTATTATTTATAAAAACAAACAAAAAAAAAAAAAAAAAAAACAAATAAAAAACCTTTGGGAAAGTGGCTTTGCTGACAGAGCTTCTAATTCTTGCCATGGCTAAAATCCCACCATTAAAAATCTCTTTCCATTATAATTGTGGCTATTTTGGACCTACTGAAGTAAAAACTCAAGGACTAGTTCTAGAATCTGCATCTCATACTTGCTCTGAGTAAATTTTACACATCCATGAGAAATTTGGAAATCTTTATCTTCTGAATCACCCCTAAGTAAAAGAGATAGATCTAGATTTTCGGTGACAGCTATAAACGGGATGCAGCAGTGGGCTCCTTTCCTTTTAAAATACAAGTAACTACCTTGAGGGTTGAGGAGGGGAAAATGCAGAAGTTACTCTTCACTTCCCAGCTAGACATGGGCTAAGTTTATGTGCCAGAGGTGGTACACAGCCAAAGATGATCCCCATCTATCTCATAGACTTCTGCCAAGAGCCTGCTCTCCCTCTATTTTTTTTAAGTTTTTTTTTTTATTAATTTATTCTTGTTACATCTCAATGTTTAGCCCATCCCTTGTATCCTCCCATTCTTCCCTCCCTCCCATTTTCCCCTTATTCTCCTCCCCTATGGCTGTTCCTGAGGGGGATTACCTCCCCGTGTATATGCTCATAAGGTATCAAGTCTCTTCTTGGCAACCTGCTGTCCTTCCTCTGAGTGCTAACCGGGTCTCCCCCTCCAGGGGATATGGTCAAATGTGAGGCAGATTTGTGCCCAGGGGTCCCGATCAAACTAAGGCACCAGCCAAGGACAATACAGGCGGTAAACTTTAAACCCCTACCCAGATCTAGCCAATGGTCAGAACATTCTCCACAGTTGAGTGGAGAGTGGGATATGACTTTCTCACATGCTCTGGTGCCTCTCTCTCTTTTTTTTTTTTTTTTCTTCAGTAGCAGGTTCTCACTAAGTTGTCCAGGATGGCCTTGAACTCACTCTGTAGCCCAGACAAGCCTTGAATTCGTGATACTCCCGTCTTAGCCTTCTGAGTATTTGGGAATTGCAGGGCTGGCAGCCGGTCTCAAAGCTTTTATAAAAAGGCTTGTTTTATCCAAAGTGGGCCTGCACCACCGCCTTTCCATAGTCTCAAGTCAGGTCTCCAGTGAAATGTGCTTGCTAATCATGGGGATGTAAGAATGTCATTTAGAGCTAAGACACAGCCAATGGATCACTCATTCTCCATGGTTGTGGGGAGGGCAGGCACTGGCTCTGAGAACAACTCTGGTGCCCTTGATTTGATCACTTCCCCTTGGTGGGGAGGCTTGGCAGCACACAGAGGAAGGGGAAGCAGGGTATCTGGATGAGATCTGACAGGCTGTGGTCATATGGTGAGGGAAGAGGTCCTCTTCTGTCAGAGGTCTAGGAAAGGGGCATAGGGCAGAAGAGGGAGGGAGGGTAGGAATGGGAAGATACAAGTGAGAGGATAACAATTGGGATGTAATCCATATAAATTATAATAAATTAAAATTTAAAAAAAGAATGTCATGTAGATGTAAACATGTCACATAGGCAGAATGAAGCAAGTTTCATAAATACTTAATAAGGTAATAATCCTTGACCACAGAGCCCTCTTTGGTCAAATCCCTTTTTGACTGGCAGATAAGGACTGGATTATGGGATATTATAACATGAGGAAAAACAGTTAGTTTCATGAAACACAGCCAGAGATACTATCACTAATAAATAGTACAGATGTAAAAAAATTAATATGGATGTTCTGAACTTGATCCATGACATTTTGACTGTTTTTCAGTTGTTTTGGATTGATCATAAACAAATGTAATTTTGACAAGTGTTAAAATGATTTTGATGCTCACATTGCTCAACAATAATAATAACAATAACAAGAAGAAGAAGAAGAAGGAGAAGAAGAAGAAGAAGAAGAAGAAGAAGAAGAAGAAGAAGAAGAAGAAGAAGAAGAAGAAGAAGAAGAAGAAGAATTCTTTATTTTTTCTGAGACAGGGTTTCTCTGTATAGCTTTGGCTGTTCTGAACTCACTTTGTAGACCAGACTGGCCTCAAACTTACAGAGACCTGCCTGCCTCTGCCTCTCTGAATGCTGAGATTACAGGTTTTCACCACAACCCAGCTGAAAAAGAAGTCTTATATTTAAAAATTAAGTTAAAAGTGTGAAAAGAAAGCATCTTATCTGGAATAAACCTAAATATAGTAAACAAAGTGCATCCTACAAACATTCAAAGGCCCCATAGAATATTTAACACATTTTTCTAAATCTAGCAGTGGATGGAAACATGTAGATGTGTTCCCATCGTTTTGTGACCAAACATTCTCTTAAATTTATTTTTTCAGATTTATTTCTTTTTATTTTGTGTGTATAGTTGGGTACCCTGTGAGTTTTGTGCTTGATGAGGCAAGAAGGGTGCATCATATTCCCTATAACTGGCATTACAAACTACCATCTGAGTGCTGGGAATCAAATCCAGGTCCTCTGAAAGAACAGTCAATACTCTTAGCCACAGAGCAAACCCTCCACCTCCTCAAAGCTTTATCTTAATGTCCTTTTATAAGTGCAAAGTAAAGAAGAAAGCCACTGAAGTGTTTATCCCCTTAACTGTGTGAGGTAAGTCCGGAAAGAGAGGGTCCATAGCCCTCTCTAAATTCAACCAGTCAGATGCTCTGGGTGAGCTGAAGGGGGTTCCTTATCCAGCATGGAAAGCAAAGTTGTGAGAGGAGAATATTCTTAAAGATAGACTTCTAAAAAAAAACAAACAAATATATACTTCTTTGGTTGCTATGTCCGCAAAGATATAGAAAATGTCTTTTCCTAAAGATAATAATTATAAATAAAAAGTTGAAGTTTTTTTTTTTTAACATGTCAGCACATGTGTTAATGAATAGCCTCTAGCTGAGAAGTGATCTCTTTTCAGAGTCGTTTGGATGTGTACATGGCACAGACTCCTGCAGGAACGTCTGTTCAGAACTTGCTGCACTGGGCCCAGGTACATGTTCTCTCTCCCTGACTGGCATACCAAAATGTCTACAAAATCCCTGAGATGTGGTCCCAGGGAGTTCCAGGCAGAGTGTGCAGGGACCTGCCTCTCACGATGATGTTTCCTCAATCAACACCAACCTCAATCAGCGTCAACCTTTAGGTTACCTTTGCTCCCTGTCTGTTCTCTGTGTCTCCAGTGCCCAGGTTTGAAGCCTGCTTCCCACATATTCATCCTTGGGTTCCTTCCGTGGCCTGTTAGGGGGAAGGCTTGTACTTTCTCTTCTGGGAAATTGTGAGCTTTGCTAAAATAATACCACCTATTCCAGAAAGACCTGCTCATCTTCTAGTTAGCCCATGGGGCATTTAAGAGTGAAGAAAAAAATGTTTTATTCTGAACAAAGGGAGTCCTATGTATGGAGGGAGGGATCAAAATAGATGAACAGTTTGTGGGTTTGCCACTGTTATATTTTTGCTTGATAAGGTTACTCAATACCCGGTAAGCTCAAGATAAATCAGGTTCAATTAAGTTGTATAACTCTCTGAGCCAAGAGCTGCATGTACTTATATTAATTCTTTGTGTCAATTTGGCTGCACTCCAGATCAGTCACTTCAGTCGCTTCCCTTTAAAGAGTTGAAAAAAAAAAAAAATAAGCACAATCACATCTACCTGTACGTGAGAGGAAATGAGAGTGAGAGGAAATTTCATTTTAACATATATACTAATATCTTATACCTGCTTTAAAGCTAAAAATGAGAAACAATTATGATCTCTGCAAAGTTTGGAAGTTTCACTTCTGGGGAGATAAGAGTTTGTACTCCTGTGAATGGAGTTTGGCCTAGGAATGGGACCTGCTACTGGAGAGGCTATGGGTACCACCTATAAGTTCTGGCCTCCCTAGAAATGCAAGTTCATGGTCACAGTTCATGAGCGCGTACTGCTTGTTCTTCGTCTTCATACCTGGTTTTTTAGACCTCACTGAGTTCATATGAATTTTTTTAATTAAGGCCATGACATCCCCATCCTACAAATGTTACAGTCAATGCCTTATGCATCATCAATTAGACTCTTCCCTTTTTACAGAAATAAGGAATGATGGGGGTACATTTGTTCAAAATGTACAGACAGCTAAGGCAAGGGTGATGGTACTGATCTAATTGTAGTAGCTGGTGAATATCTTTACACTAAATATATTTACACTAAAAACATTTTAGAGTCTGGAGCAGAATGAGTTGGTATTTTCAGATTAGGCATTCTCAACTGATAAAATTCATGCAAATACTACCAAAAAAGCCCTATTTTTTTAAAAACCTCTGAAGTCAAGGGCACAGCTGGTCTTAAGTAGCATACTTGACTTGAAGAGATGCCAGTGAAAGGCACTCTGTTGCACACTGCCAAGGGTTGGATGCTTTATATGCATCTTCCTACTTAATCCCATAGGCCAGTTAGAAGAATGCTGTCATCTGTCACACCTCATAAATATCTTGTCCTGCATAGAAGATTGAGTATTCATTCAAATCTGGATACAAAACAGTCTATTAGACACTAGACTTCAGATTCTAAGTAGTACACTGTGTTGCCTCTTACCTTTTTTTTTTTTTTTTTTTTTTTTAAGCTTTTCAAGACAGGGGTTCTCTGTGTAGCCTTGGCTGTCCTGGACTCCCTTTGTAGACCAGGCTGGCCTCAAACTCACAGGGTTCTTCCTGCCTCTGCCTCTCTGAGTGCTGGGATTAAAGGCATGCACCACCATACCTGGCTGTTCTCACTCCTTAAAACATGTGAAATTTTATTGTTTTGTTTTTTGTTTTTTGAGACTGGGTTCTATAGCACACATACACACTACTTCCATGAATATATATAACATTTTATATTTTTATTTATATAATATTATGGGAGAAAATTTTAAAATAAAAGGATTGAAACTATGAGTGGAGAAAAATATAAAGTACACACTAAGGAAAAAGAAATTCTTCTGAGGATAATTAAATTAAGTACTTGATATAAATCTGGAGTATCTGCCTCCTTAATTCAACAGGGATGACAGGTGGGAAATAACAGAATCATGGAAACTGTAGTGTCTGGATATACTCGTTTTTTAAGTCTAAATACCAGGGTGTAAAGATAGCCATTACACTCTCCAGTGTTTTGTTCATGCTTATTACTCACAAAACAACAGTAGGCTTAGTCCTCTTCAAAAGTGGCAAGCTGTCCACATTTGCTGAAAATTTTCCTAATAATGACAAAAACACTTAATAATAAAGAATGCATTCATAATAACCTAAGTACCAAACTGTTTAATAAAAGCCATAGTCATTTTTAGTGTTAGAAATGTGTGGCCAAAACTTCTTCTATATACAGAAATAAATTCCTGAAATCCAACATGTAATGCAGCATTTTAAAGCATTGTTATCTCCAGATTTTCATCCAAAAATAGGGGTGGTGGGGGCATAAAATGTTTCATAGATTCTGTGAGGCTTTTTTTTTTTTACTTGATTTGTGTTCTAATGAGTTGACACAATATCAATGTTCTTTGTGTATTTCTTGCTCATTAATTTTACATATACATTGCTTTCTTGTGTCATTTTAATGTGCCCTTTTTTTCTGTTTTTATTGTAGGCTGTCAAATCTGGTAAACTCCAAGCTTTTGACTGGGGCAATCCTGACCAGAACATGAGGCACTTTAACCAGGTAAATAAAGATAACTCTACTCAACATCAGTGGGATGCTACCAGGAACCCGCGAGAACAGCCTCTACTCCGATGTTTAAGTAGTCACGACTTCCTGTAGGCTATGATGGGCATTGCTCATTGCTGCCAGGGCACAGTGCTTCCTGGAATTTCCTGTGTGATGGCTCATTGTTTCTGATCCTTTGTTTCTGGGCACCTGAGGTAAACTTTGTTGCCCTCATTTCTCTAGATGCTCTAGGAAGTAAATTGCCAAATAACTAGACTACAACCCAATGATTTCTGAGTCTAAAATGTAGTTCTCTATTTTTCTTTCACTACTCATTCCTTTACAGGAAAAATGAAACAAAACAAAATGAGAACTCTCTCTTTATTTCATTAACACTGTTTTAAAGATAGAATTAGAAAACATGATCCCCAATTCTAAAACAGGTCTTCACACAACGAAACTAGCATTGCTCTAATAGGTCCTCAGGAAGTCCTTTATTACATTTAAAAACCCAATATATGGATCCTTTAGGATGTATCAATCAAAAAATGTCATCTTTGGGACAACTGATATTATCAAATCGGTAATGTAATATTAAAGCCTTTCTTGACATCATATATAAAAATGATGATGAATTTAGTGAATATATTACACTGAAAACCATATATGCTGTTGGCTATTGTTACTTTTTCTAACTATGTTGGGAGACCCAATAATTGTTTTGACTTCCTGATGGCAGACTGAGCTAAAGCATATAATTGCCATAATCTTTTCAAAGCTGCAAAGAATACATAGTATAAATACATATTTTCAATGTTTTGAAAAATCTGGTTGTCCTCCTAAATGGCTATAGTTGAGTGCTCATGGGCTTGGATTCAGGGACGGGCACCAAACACACACTATGGCAGACTATGCTGTTTCTCTCTGTCAGTGACTACCTTCTTTGTTCCACCAAGTTTATAGCTTCTTTAGGAAGAGTGTTTTAGATGCTGACCTCACTTAATGGGTGAAAATAGGGTCAGAGCTCTAAACTTCATCTTTGTACTTACAAAAGGAATAAAAGCCATGTGACTGGGGTTCTGATATGGTTGGTCCCTTACTTAGAACTTTTGGTGGAGACTCACATGGAAGATGAACTCTGTGTATTTAAAAGGTAGTAGCCTTAGTCACAACTACACTTAATGACACCATGAATTATATGGGTGTAATTACCAGCATATAAATCACTAGTGAGCCTACATTGCTAAAGATGTGATTATTGAATAAATACACATAATTTCTATTTCTCACTGCCAACTTGAAAATAAACTAAAAAGTCCTGGCAAAAGTTATCAGGTACCATTTTAAGTCAAATGATAATGTTTATTTTTGATTTGCCATCTTCTCAATGCCTACCTTCTAATCAGAGCAATAGTTTCACTGGAGTAAAGAAATGTCAGCTTGAGGGATTTGGGACTGACTTTGATGCTGAACTCTTGCCAGTGTCAGTCTCCCAGGCACCAGCCATCAACTGAAAGTGACACTCTACGTGACTCGATCTCTGCCTGTGAATCACTTTTTGGAGAGAACTTGAGATACACATTGTCCTTGTGATGATCTTCCCTAAGCAGAATTCTATTGAGCTTAAGAAAAGAGCTTCCACGAGTCCTTGGGGTCTTCACTTTTGTCCATGTTACCTCAGGACTGGAAGTCTTATGTTCATGGTAAAGGTGACACCAGCTTGGCTTGTAGTGAGGGCTGTTTTGCTGGCTTGAAGATGGCTATCTTCTTAATGTGTGTGCTCATGCGATCTTTACTCAGAATATATTACGGGAAGTGAAGGACACAGGAGTGGGAGATGGAAGGAGGGAAGGAGGGAGGGAGGGAAGGAGGGTAAGTTTTTTTTATGACCAGTTGGACCAGTTCTGTAGAGTTAGAAGGAGAGAAGTGCTTGGAACAACATTTAACATTAAATTACGCTTACACTGGAGATTAGTGATTCAACTTTTGAATTTAAGGAGAAGAAACTTTGTCCTACAGAGAATGAATGAGAATGAGACACTATTTACAGTAGTCAGTTATTCATTTGCAAATAGCAGAAACAAACTCCCTTTTAGGTATTAAAAAAAAAAAAAAAAAAGAGCTCTGGTTTTCTGCAGGATCATCAGCTCTTCTCCCCGCTCTGTCTTTGCAGCTCACTCTCAGTCTTGCTCAGAGACTCTTATTTCTATTCATTGGCTCTTTCCAAAATAGTGCTCATATGATGACTTTACCTCACACAGTTCTTTCCATTTCAAAACCAAAGGAAAAGCCATATATTCTCCATAGCTATAGAGAAATATTAATCAGCTATTAAAAACAAGGAAATCTTGAAATTTGCAGGCAAACGGACAGAACTAGAAATGATCATCCTGAGTGAGGTAACCCAGACCCAGAAAGACATGTATGGAACATACTCACTTATAAGCAGATTATTAGCCACATAATACAGCATAACGACACTACAACATGCAGACGTAAAGAAACAAAATAACAAGGAGGACCCTAGGGAGGGTGCTTAATTTTCATTCAGAAGTGCTAATGAAATAGACAGCAGAAGCAGTTGAAGAGAAGGAACACGAAAGGAGCCTACTGTAGAGGTCCTCAGAAAGACTCTGCCCAGCGTGGCATCAAAGTAGATGCTGAGACTCACATCCAAACTTTGGGGTGGAGCACAGGGAGTCTTATGGAAGAGTTGGAGGATAGAAGGACCTGGAGGAGACAGGGACGCCACAAGGAGGTCAATGGAGCCAAAACATCCAGGTGGCGGGTGGGGCCGGTGAAGGGGGAGTTGCTGCAGAGATTGATGCCCTAACCAAAGACAATGCATGGTGAAGACCTAGACTCCCTGCTCAGGTATAGTCCAGAGGTAGCATAGTCTCCTTGTGGGTCCCATAATATGGGATAGTAGGGGCTACCTCTAATGTAGACTCTGGTGCCCACTCATTGATCACTTCCTCCTGGCAGGGAGTCCTTCCACCAAGGAAGAGGATGCAGGCAGTCCAGATGAGACTTGATAGGCTGAGATCAGATTATATAGGAGGAGGGTTCTCTCTTTCTGAGGACTAGGGAAGAGGGGAGGGGGGATGAGGGAGAGTGAGGGTGGCACCAGGATGAGACCAGGCAGGGTACTACAATGGGGATGTTAAGTGAATACATTAAAAAGAAAAAAAAAAAAAGAGCAAGATGTTAAAAGTTTTTTTTCTGGCCCAGTTTTAGAGCTGTTCCCAGATGCTACTGTGTCACTGCGGCAGAAGGACCAACTCCTGGTCATTTAGACCAGGGTGTGTTCTACATCATTAAAAGGAGGAATGTGTGAGGGAAAGCTGGCTATCCCACTCTATTTCCATCTACAGATCATTCACTTTAAACACAGTTCAAGTGTCTGTTTCCACGTGTTGGTAGAAATGCTCTCTTAAAAAGCATGCTGATACACAGGGGTCAAAAAAGCCACTGAGCCCATATTTCTGCATGTAAGAGAGACATTTATCTTTTCTGGTAACTACTAAAAAGGACATGCTCTCCATCCACATTCTATCACAAAGAGAAACCTTTTCTTTTTAGAGAAACAGTCTTCCTCAAGCATCTGCCCCCAAGTGCAAGTTGGGAGTGGATGATTGGTCTTTATATTCATAATGCATGACTGCACGAACATACTTTGATTCCTGGCTATCATGATGGGCGAGGCTTTCCTCTGCTGTGTGCTTCTGCCATAAGGCACTGCCTCATAGCAGGCCTAAAGGCAAACTAGATATACAAAGAAATACAGCAATCTCTGAAATAATAAGAACATGTCATTTTTATTTGTCAGTTGCCATTCTAAGATATATTATCAAAGCAATGGGGACCTGACTATACAATATTTTCATGTTTATATATTATTAAGTGAATCCCAATTCGATGGATTAGAATTTGAAAAGTTAGCTCAATATCTAATGGGTTTGTTTATTTTCATAATATTGTTCTTCCTGTCCCCCTCCCCCTATTTTTCCCTCCCACTTCATTTAGCTTACACCTCCTGTGTACAACATCACAAAGATGAGGGTCCCAACAGCAATGTGGAGTGGAGGACATGATGTTGTGGCAAGTGCTAAGGACACTGAAAATCTGATCCCTAAAGTTGCCAACCTCATTTACTACAAGGAGATCCCCCACTACAATCATATGGATTTTTACCTTGGACAGGATGCGCCCTGGGAAGTTTACCAAGACCTAATTGGACTGATGGAAGACTACTTGCAAAATTAAAGGCACTCTCTGAAATCAGGTGGGTGTCTTGCAGCAATAATGAGACAGTGACACCTCAGCAAGTCTCAGTCTGTGTTCTCCTCCCCTCCTTTTTGTGAGGAAGAGAATGGAATGTTCTTTGCAGCCAATAGCATTTGCAAAGCTGATAGATTCTATACTCATGGCTAGGTTACTCTATTTGTCAAAAGTGATGGAATTCGATTACCTCATTACATTAGAAGACATGGCATCCTGTTTAAGCAATGTAAAGCAGGAGCTGTTTTTTTTTTTTTTTGCTTGAAATAAACAGATGGAATAAGAAAGCCATATGGCAAGGAACAGTGAATGGCTTCTCTGATCTGAGGATGATCTCCAGCCAATGAGAAGCAGAAACAAGGACCTTCCACTGATCTGCAGCCAGAAGAACACAAGTTCTGCCTCAACTCTGCTTGAGTATGGACGCTCATCCTGTTGTACTCAGGTTCCCCATTGTGAAGGCAGCCTTGGTTGCAGCTCATGAAACCCAGGCCAGGGGTCTCCTGCTATATCATGGCTACATTCCTGAACTCCAAGACAGTGGCATAATAAATGTGTTCAGTTTCAAATTATAAACTTTGTTCTAATCTGTTATCAGTAATAATGAGCTGCCAACTATTAAGATATAGCTATGATATAATAAATGTGATATTTGAATCTGTTAATTGTATAATGATATTAGGTATACCATAATTTACATTATTATAATCTTATAATTGTATAATATTAAATGTAACAATATGTTTATTGCACTATATTATATGTTAAGTAATTGCTTGAAAACTTGAAATATCCTTGTCTTAATTTCACCAAATACACTTTGGTCTAATACACTTCCTTGGGCATTGATCGTGCATTATTAATCACGTGAATCATTCAGCACATATTGGTATGAAAAAGTCTTTTTGCTATTATGAAATTTACATTCCAATGTTTGAACTTTGTTGTTATTTTTCAGGATATGTTTTTACTTCTGTTATCTTTCTTTCATATATTACAATTTACAAGCAGTTTCTCCTCCCTCTACTCCTTCCAGTCCCTGTCCCATCTCACCTCTCCCCAGATCAACCCCTCCTCTGTTTCAAAGAAGCTAAAGGTGATGGAGGAGGAGGAGGAAGAAGGGGAGAAGGAAGAAGGAGTGGTGGAAGAGAAGCAGCAGACATCCCAGGGATACTACCAAATATGGCCTAACAAGATATAATAAGACTGGGCACAAATTCTCATATCGCAGCCAGACATGACAACCCAGTAAGAGGAATAGGGTCCCAAGAGCAAGCAAAAGAGTCAGAGACACAGACTCCCACTGTTGGGAGTTCCATAAGAACACCAAGCTGCACAACCATAAAGTCCTATACAGAGGACCTAGCTCAGACCCTACAGGGTCCAACTTCATCGTATCAGTTTTTGTAAACTCCTGTGAGCCCTGTTTAGTTGATTGTGTAGACTACGATCTTTTGGTGATCTTGATTCCTCTGCCTCCTGCAGTGCTTCCTCCTCCCACTTCCGTGGAGTTCCCCTGGCTCTGCCTAATGTGTGACTGTAGGTCTCTGCATCTGCTCACATCAGTTGCTGGATGAGTTCCCTCTGATGACAATTATGTATCTATGAATATAGGAGAATATCATTTGGAATCATTTGGCTGAAATCTTTTTTTTCAACTGTGTTTGGTTCTATGTTGGGTCTCTGTGCTCTCTGTCAGTCTCTGGTTCCTGGCCATCCAGGCAGTGCCAAGCACAGGCTCCCTCTTGTGGTGTATGCCTCAAGTTGGATCAGTCATGGGTTGGCCACTCCCACAAGTTGTGTGCTAACTTTGTCCCAGCATGTCTTCTTGGCAAAACAGATTGTAGGTCAAAGGGTTGATGTCCCAGGGCTACTGATAAAAGCCTTGCCTGGTTATAGAAGATGGCCAGTTCAGGCTCCGTATCCCCCACTGCTAGCAGATTTCATGAAGGATACTCCTGTAGATTCCAGGGAGCTTCTGCTGCACTAGACTTCTACATTGCCCCCCAAAAGCCCCACAATTCCAGTCATCTTTCCCAGTACTCTCTCCTTTCATTTCTTCCACCCCCTGCATGATCCCTCCTGTTCCCATCCCCACCTGCCCTCAGTTTCCTGAAAGATCTATTCCTTCTCAGGAAGATTCATGTGTGCTCACTTGAGCCCTCCTTGTTACATAGCCTTTCTGGGTCTGTGAATTGTAGCATGATTGTAATTTACTTAACAGCTAATATGAACTTATACTTGACCACATACCATCCTTGTCTTTCTGGGTTTAGGTTATCTCACTCAAGATGGTCTTTTCTAGTTCCATTCATTTGCCTGAAAATTTCATGGCATCATGAATTCTGAGCAGCTTATTCTCAAGTCAGGACAGTGTTCAACCAACTGGAAATACAAAGATACCAGGTTTAACAGTAAACATGAGGACACACATTCCCAATCTGAAAGGAGATACCTTACACAGATGCAAAAAAATGAAGCAAATATTACAATATTCAATGTAACTGTTGGCACTTCAGATGTGACATATTTACAAGAAAGTATACTTTAAAATAATTAAATAATTTTCATGAACTTGCAAAGGAATTGAGATAAATATTAAAAGATCCTGGCAATCACAAGAACATATTCCTATGCCTTTGAATAAAGGTAATTAAACAGAGCTAATATTTTACCACCATAAAAATATCAAGTTAATAATATGAAAATATGTTAAAATGAATGTGTACTGTGGAGGCTGTACCAAAGAAAATGATGCCATGCTCATCAATACTGCCAAGTGTCTATACAAGGGTTCCTAGGTATGTTCGTGAAAAAGGAACTTCCAAAACAGCCTGGATAGTGAACACGGCAGCAGAAGGGTGGTGACTGCTAAAAACCTTGTCGTCCTATGGTTTTCTTATGCAGATGCAAAAGAGAAAACTGCATAGAACTCTAACATATTAGCTTATGACTATAAAAGGTATATGGTGTGTTCTTGTGTTGGGCAACTAAATAGCACATCTTAACCCCTAAACCCCACCACTGTAGCAAATTTCTCATCCTCCAAGAAAGGAAAAACACTAACACTCACAACTCTAAAACCAAAGTATGAGACTGGAAATATCATATAACAGCAGCCCTGGGGAGAGCAAACATGTAAGACTGCCACAAAGCATCACTTGCTCAAGCCATTCTATTGCTCAACACCAAGCTCCTTAGAGAGGTGCTTCTGTTTATGATATTCCCCACAGTTAAATGCATACTGATTTGCTTTTCAAGATATAAATATTGCACAGATAGTAGAACACCAACATTTGGATGTCTCTGACATTAAATGTTATCTTATTTAACATATCAAACTATGCTACTGAAAGTAATTCATTCAAACATTTAAAGTCAGTCATTTAAGACTTTGAGATAAGAAGACACAGACACTTGAACACAGGTAATGACGAAAATCTAGAAGCCACAACAACTTCATGACTAAGGGCACTTATGACTTCACATAGGAACTGAGGTCTTTCACTGACCCAAATTCAGAAATAAGACCTATTAACAAAATTTTGATTTAAAAAAAATCAGATCTTCCAAATTTTTTAACCAAATAATTTTTACTGAAATAAAGTACTGATGGGCTCAAGTCCTAAGCTCTTTAAAATGAGTGTCCCATGCTGCATGTTAGTGACATAGGCCTATAACTTGGGAGGCAACAGAGGCAGGAAAATAACCACAAGTTCAAGAGAAGCCTGGTCTACAGACCAGCCAAGACTAGGACAGCGAAAGCTACACAGAGAAAACCTGTCCCTGCCCCCTCCAAAAAAGAGTCCCCTCCCCACAAAAAATCTTAGCTATTGCTGAGCTCTAATCTCTCCCTTTTGCTACGCCTGTTCAACCCTCACCTGCACCAGCAGTCTAATCCAATATTCTATGCAAAACTCACAATTCACCCAAGTAGCCAGAGTATTAAAAATGGTTAGAATTACTAAATATTCTACATTACAGTATATATTTTGCAGCACCACAGACATCATGAGTTTAGGAACTTTATGGCTGGCAATGCCCCACTTGATAACGTTAGTGGATTAGAATGTGTAAATACTGAATACTTAATAGGGAATCATATTAGCATTTCTAAAGAAATTTTAATGTTTTAAGTTGTTATTTAAAATTTCAAAGGCATTAGGAAAACACACACACACACACACACACACACACAAACACACACATTTTTACCACCCAAATATATAAAGCTTCAAGACAGTTGATATGGGTACAGCTATTTTTCTTCCTTCCTTAAAGAAATTGCATTGACTTGGCCACTCTCTAGATTCTTGGTTTGCCAGCTTAGAGTACATCCAAGAGGCAGTATAATATAAGCACGGAAATCTTTCACCTTCTATCATCTTTGGCTAGAAGCCTCATGAAAAATATTGCGGGATGAGTGGGGCAGGCAGCCCATGTGCTCCCACCTTACACATCATTGCCTGTCAGGCTGGTGCCGTCTGAGTCCACTGGCTCACCATCTTCTCCCTGAGGTGTGAGCAGAGCTTGTGCAGTCACTTTGGAAGCTGGTTCTCTTGGAGAGACAGTCTGGGCCTTGAAGTTCTCTGGCTTGACCTTGGCAAGAGAGTCGTAAAATCCTCTCTTCTCCATGGTATAGCTTGAGACCAGAGTGGCTACGGCTGCCCGGGCAGGATAGACTGCATCTTTGGATTCAGAAGGACAGGCGGAAATGCTCAGAAGACGCTGATCTGCCAAATCCCCGCTGTGCTAAGATGGCGCCAGAGACTGCTTTAATCCAACTGTGCATCTCTTCAGGCCTATCAGCCTGTTCATAAAAAGTTTGAGAAGTCGTTATAGTTTCAAACAGGGCGTCCCTCATGATTACGACACTTTGCCTGCCCTCCTAGACTTTATGAACTTAAAGTGGTATCACCCACAGAGGTTCTTTTCCCAGTTCAGATTCGAAGTAGGCTATTGTGTTTTCATCCTATTGAAAATATCTTCTCTTCCAGTTTTTCATACAATACCCTGCTTTGATAACTGCACTGTCTTAGGTGGCTTAGGAGCAAAGTAAGGAAGATGGCTTTGTGACCCTTTCAAATTGTTTCTGTCAACACTTCCACCATATTTGTTTACTTCTTTCTGAGTTGGAGCGGTAATGGGTACACCACCAACAGTTCTATAAGACACTTTCTTCTTGCCACAAGCACCTTGGCGACTCACGCTGCCAGAGGCTGGCTGTGGGGCTGACTGCTTTGGTACATTGGCTTGTAGAAGTATTATGTCATTCCTGCATTCACAACAAAACAGAACTCTGCCTTTCGACTTAGCTCAGTAGCATCGTAATAGCTCCAACCCATGATGGTCCTGAAGGCAGGTTCTGTGGTATCCAGGATGCTGTCGCAGAAATTCTCTGCTGTTTTCATTTTCTAGAAATGTGGTCTAGAAAAACCACAAAATGCAATTCTGTCGATCCACATAAGGCATTTCTGGGTGTGAGCATTACAAACAGCCTCCACCCGCAAACAACCGTGCCTCCTCGGTTCCAACTCCTTCAGGCACCCAGTTACCTGGGAGCAGCACCCACAACAGCCTGCCCACGCACTGATGCCATGAAAATTTTAACAGCCGAGTAATACTCCATTGTGCAAGTGTACCACTGTTTGTTTATCCATCCTTTGGTTGAGAGGCATCTAAGTTGTTTCCAGTTTCTGGCTATTATAACCAAAGCTGTAGTGAATATCTTTGAGCAAGTGTCCTTGTGTTAGGATGGTGGGTATCTCTAATGGTTTGTGGATAGTGCCTTTTCCCTGGTGCTCTGCCTTGCATAATCAGTTTGTTTAGCACTGTTGGATATTTCCAGCACCACAGTGTTATTACTCCTCATAGCTTTATTGGTTGTAATGAATGACTGGGCATTTCAAATATGTTTCTTTGTTAGAGAGACACACTGACCCTACAGTTCCCACAGAGGTGGAACATTGGCAATATGAGTCAGTGTGGTATAGACAGCAGAGCTGATCAGGAACACCTTCTGTGCCTACTCCTATAACAGGAGTATTGGCTGCTGCCCAGCAATGAGGGTTTCCACAGGCATGGCTGAGATTAGCTCTAGTACTTAAGAAGCTTTCTGTTACTGACTGTTCCAGTCAAGGAAAAGGCCTGAAACCTTTACTTTCTGGTTAGCCAATAGTTCAGGTCCAGGTGTCAGCCAGAATCATAGACCTACCCTACCCTATCTGCTGACTTCACTCTTAGCCCTGTCAGCAGTGTATGTTAAAACAAGGTGTGGTGACAGAAAAAGTAATGTGTTATTTCTCTCAGCTGCTAGTGTGCATGTGTGTGTGTGTGTGTGTGTGTGTGTGTGTGTGTGTGTGTGTGTCTGTCTGTCTGTCTGTCTCTTCCAAAGGCAAGACTTCAGATCCCCTGACTACTGCTATTAACACTCATGTCAGCTCAATAGCTGGAGCTTTTATTTTCCTGAACATTTAAGCTTAAAGGTCTGTCTGGGCTCTGAGTTGGTTTTGCTGTAGCTCAATGAAGAACACCCTGTCAAGACTGTGAGACCCTGAGCTCGATGCCCAGCACCATATACACCAATAATAAAACCAGTAACCGCAGAGAAGATAAAGCAACAAGAATGACAGAAAGACATACAATCTGAGGCAATTCCTTTCCACTGAGGCCTACGTTGTCTAAGTCAAGCACAGTTACTCTTTGTATGTGATGCTATTATCTTGTGTTGTGTTGTGTTATGCTATGTTTGTATATTATATTGTCTCTTCCATTGTGCAGAAGCTTTTAAATTTCATACAATCCAATTGTCAATTCCTGGAGTCCTTTTCAAAGAATATTTGTGTGTATTTATATCTCAAAATCTTTTCCCTGTGCTTTTCTCTAAAAGTTCAAGTTTCATATCTTACATGAAGGTTTTCCATTTTGAAATTATGTTTGTACAGGGTAAGACACAGAGATGTAGCTTTATTCTTCTACATGTGTGTACACGGCTTGCTCAACAACATTTGTTCAGGGGGCCTATTTTTTCTCCAATCTACCTTTATTTATTTTTTTTTTTTTTTGGTCATTTTTATCAAAATCAACAGGCTGAAACTGAATCCTCTATTCCAATCAATTATGTGTCTGTTTTAGTGCCAGCATCATGCTGCTTTGGTTGATATAACTGTAGAATAACTTGAAATCAGGTGTGGTGATATCTCCAGCATTACTACCTTTTTCTCAGAGTTGCATTGGCTATTCAAGTATTTTGTATTCTCATGTGAGTTTAGAACTTTTTCCATTTCTGAAAACAATGTCATTGGAATTTTGATGAAGATTGCAGTGAATCTGTAGATCACTTGGGTAAGAGGCACACTGGTAGAAGGTAATTTTCTGAGGCCAGGAGCATGGGCCAACATTCCATCTGTCAGCGCGTCTTCCTCAGGTTCATTCCTCCATGTAAATCTTCATTGCAGAAGTCTTTCTCTTCTCTGCTTGGGCTTAGTTTTGTTTAGTTTTTGAGGTTATCATAAGTGAGATTTTTTTTTCCTGATGCTTTTATCAAAATGTTTATTACTACATTTTTGGAAAAGTGTTGATTATTTACAATGTATATTGTATTGTGTGGTGATCGTACTGTATGGTAACTTTGTATTCTCCTCCTCGCTAAAAGTGTTCATCAGATCTTAATTTTCTAGTAGCATCATTAACATTTTTATGAATAGAAACATTTTATCTAAACAAAAGGATATTTTGATTTCTTCCTTTCCTATAATACAATGTTGTGCAATAATTACTCCATCCTAAACCCGCAAACTAGTATGTTACCTAGCATTCAGATTTCCCACATTATACTTGGGTTTTACTCATATCGTAGGCCCAGCTCATTCCTCCTGGTGCTCCCCCGCCCCGCTCAGACACACAACCCCATCCTCTCCATATGTACCCTTCCTATTCTTCCTGTTCTTTCTCCTCCTCTCACTGGACCTTGATGTCCCACCCTATTCTCCATTATTGCTCAGCATTGTCAAGTTGTCTGTTGTTGGCAACACAGAGACCAGCTGGTGACATGGTTACACAAACTTAAGACAGGAGATACTTAGAATAAACATCACAATACAGGGTCTGGATGGAAACCAGATAGTGTAGTAGAAAATTTGAATAAACAAGAGTAAACTGTACACAAGAATATTATACCAACACATGGGTTTCGTTTTGTGAAGCAGGACTTAAATCCAATCTGAAACTAGTTGGTCACCCCTATGTTTGTGCCACTATTGCATGAATTGGCATATTCTACCAGCTTAATTGTTATTGTGGCTCATGGGTTTACACCTGGGTAAGACTGATAATTATTTTTTCTCCTCTGTTAGTGTATGTAGCATCGTCTGGCACCATGAAAGCTGCACCACAGAGATAAAGTTTCCAGGTTTACACAAACTTGATTTTTTTTTTCATTTTCCATGACTCAAGTGTATTCTATATTTAGCAGTAGGGTCTTAACATCAAATCATGCATAGTAACCAAACAACAAGGCAATAGTCTGCAATGTTTGGAGGACTTTGGTAGCTTACTGATCAACAAGCCCAAAATAAGTAACCCACTCTTAAACTGGGCTTTGTATTTGATGGCCTGTGGTATCTAGAAGAAGCATTATTTCCCTGTTAATAGGATGTTTGTCTATTGTTTATGTACACACATGTGCATACTTTTATATTTTAGGAAGATCCTGCAGTACTAGTTTTCCATGTGGCTTTCTCAAAGGCCTTTAGTGTTTCTTACCCCTCCCCACATTTTCCCTCTATCCTTCCATTCTTCCTCCCATTCTACCCAATCATGCCTCTTCTATTATTCCCTGTCCTTCCCTTCATATCACTTCTATTCTGCTCATTGGTCCCAATCAATTCAAATTTAAACACACAGATCCAAAGTCAGAGCTCAAATCTACATATAAGAGAAAGAGCGTACACCGTTTGTCTTTGTGTGCCTGGCATGTCTCACGCAGGATTGGTTGCTTCGAGAGCCATCCATTACTTGAAATTTTCATAATTTTGTTTTTCTGAGCAGCTGAATAGTGTTCTACTTTGTATGAGTGCCACATTTACATAGTCCACTCATCAGTTTGTAGGCATCTAGGCTCTTTCTAATTCCTGGGTACTGTGAATAGAGCACAAGTAAACACACATTAGTAAGAGTTTCTGAAGTAAGACATTAATAACTTTGGTAATATGTTCATGAGTGGTATAGATGAATCATAATTCCATATTTTTGAGGCATCTCCAAACTCATTTCCATAGTGGCTAAACCAGTTTTCACTCCCACTAACAATGAATAAGCCTTTCTCTTTCCCAAAACCCACAGCACAGTTCCCCTGGAATTGGAGTCACAGACAGCTATAGAATACCACAGGGGTGGTGGGAACTGAACCTGGTCCTCTACAAGAGCATCAAGTGCTGTTTGCTGCTGAGCCAACTCTAAAGCCCCATTTTTCTCATGTCTTGTTTCTTTTTCTTTAGTCTTCTCTCACACTACACATCCTGACCACAGCCTCCCTCCCCTTTCTCCACTCCTCCCAGTTCTCTCCCCCACCTCTTCTCTCCCATCAGACCCACTTTGCCCCTGTGTTCATTCAGAATAGAGAAGGCCTCCGATGGATATCACGGAACATGACATAACAAGATGCAATAAGACTGGGAACACACCCTGATACTAAAGCTGGACAAGACAGCCCAGTAGGAGGAAAAGGGTCCCAAGAGCAAGCAAAAGTCAGTGACACCACTACACCCACTGTTAGGAGTCCCATAAAAACCCTGAGCTAAACAACCACAGCATGTATGCAGAAGACCTAGTATAAGCTCATGCAGACTCCGTGGTTGTTGCTTTAGTCTCCATGAGCCCTATGAACCCGGCTTAGTTGAGTCTATAGATTGGCCATGTTTTCCTGGTGTCCTCAACCCCTCTGGATCATACAGTCCTCCCCCTTATGATGGTTTACTTTTCCATTTTGTAAAGTTCTCCCTCATCTGCCCTTCTACCATAGAACTCTAGTGTTCTGCCTAGTCATCCACTTCAATGTGCAGTCACATCACTGTGACTCTAGTTTACTACGATGGAGGAAGTGACAAAATCTGGGTTCTTTTCCTCTGGCCTCCTGCCATCTTGCTCAAGCAGGCTTGTATCCTTATCTCTTTCTCCCTAAGTCTCTCATCCTATACAGGGATTTTCTCACAATGCACATTAAGCCAAATGAATTCTAACTAAATAAATAATGATGCTACATTTACCAATCAAGTAGGATTATTTTTTTTTAAAGATTTGTTTTAATTTCTGTGTATGTGTGTGAAAAAGAGTGCATGTCACATGTATGTGAGTCAGTGGAGGCACCAGGAGGAGATGCTGGAGTCCCATGTACATTATTATTACTGCCACCAGTCACTTTGAACTCCATGTTTAAGTATATGAGACCAGCAGCGTGTGGCAGAGAAAAGATTTTACCATCTGAGCAATTTTCAATTCCACCCTGACCCTACCTTGTGAACGTCAGATGCCCCTTTAGTGATGCGGTGTCTTTATAATATCAGCCATGGAACTGGCCCAGCTCCTGAAAGTTGTGTCATTAATTTTTTTTAATTTTTTTATTAATTTATTCTTGTTACATCTCAATGGTTATCCCATCCCTTGTATCCTCCCATTCTTCCCTCCCTCCCATTTTCCCATTATTCCCCTCCCCTATGACTGTTCCTGAGGGGGATTACTTCTCCCTGTATATGCTCATAGGGTATCAAGTCTCTTCTTGGTAACCTGCTGTCCTTCCTCTGAGGTGCTATCTCAGAAAAATGGGAATAGGTCTTCCTCAAGACCCAGCTATTCCACTCCTTGGCATATACCCAGAAGATGCTCCAGCACACAACAAGAAAATTTGCTCAACCATGTTCATAGCAGCCTTATTCATAATAGCCAGAACACGGAAACAGCCTAAGTGTCCATCAGTAGAAGAATGGATAAAGAAACTGTGGTACATATACACTATGAAATACTACTCAGCTATGTGTCATTAATTTTTAAAATTAACATAATACATTTGGTTTTTCACTAGCTATAAATGCAGAATGAAATGGGTAAAGCATGAAGTTTGCCTTTATTATTTGAATTGAGTCCAAAAGTTGGTCGAGCGTTCAAGAAATTGTAACATTAATATTGCTTAGCATTTATAGTCTAAATATATTATTTTATCTTTTAAGCTGAGTGAGTATGTAACTGTTGGCATCACATCTAGTTCTGGAACCAAAGCTGACCCGAATCCAAAGCCCCGGCTTCTAATACGTCCTTGTGTTATCTCTCCATATGAGAAAGCCGGAAACCACTGCACTGAGTAGGGAAGCTCAGGGCACTTGCTTGTTAGAAACCCTCAGGCAATCGGTACAGTGAGCAAGAGCAGAAAATAGGATAGATCCAGAGTGAATAGAGACACTCCAGCCAAATGTCACAAGTGTGGAGAGAAAGGGAGCAGCCAAACCAAAAACGGAGGCTGGGGAAGGAATGGGTATTGCCCAGACAGACTCACAAAAACCATGTGCATACATATGTAAAGTGAGATACCCAAATTCTGAGTCAAGCCAGGTTGGCAGAGGGCAGGTCCAGGTCTTCCAGTTTGGTTGGTGTTCATCTGACAGACCTGTCAACGGGAAAATAATCATGGCTTTTTTGTAGCCGTGGCACCTAAGATAAAAGCAGTCACCTCCTGCCTCAGCCCAGAGTGTGTCCCCTCAAAGAGGCTGTGCTCTCCATCCTTGGAAAGTTGTGTAGATTTCAAGGGAACACTCCTCACTTGTATGCAAACAGAATCTGGGATTTTCAGAGATCACATCCCATATGATAATGCTCTTGCCTTATCATCACAACTAATGCTCCTGTGCCTGAATATTTCACATCTTTTGCAATCCTGTCCAGTTTACCCAATTCCAGTGTGTTAGCTTTTGAATCATTGTTTTATATTTATTATACTATATTATATTTTATATTATATTAAATCGTATTATATTATAATCCCTTAAGAACCTACTTAATTTTAATGGAAGACAAAAAGGAGTGGATCTGGATGAGAAGGAAGGGGGACAGAGAAGAGCAGAGGGGAGGGAAACCATAATCATGATATTTATATGGGAAAAATCTGTTTTCAATTAAAAAAAATGTAAAATAAATTACACACTGTAAGTATAAATTTTGATGGGATTTAATGAATTTAAACATTTATGTAATGACCTTTCCAGACAAGAACTTTCGTCACTATAAAGAAAAAAGAAAAAAATCCTTTTCTCCCAGCCCAGCATTTTAGGTGTTGTTTGCAGTAATTACAGCCACCACCACTACAGTGTCAACCAGACACATTAGATCAATACAAGTGACCTAGATCTTTGTGGGCCCTCCCTCTTTAAGACATAACAGGTTCTATAGATTTTGTTTTAATTTTTATTTATTTAATCACTTTATGCCCTGATCCCATACCTCCTCTCTGGCCAGTCCCCTCCCATTCTCCCTTCCCCTTCTCTGAGAAGGGGAGGTCCCCAAGAGGTACCAACCCACCTAGGCACCTCAAGTCACAGCAGGACTAAGCAAATCTTTTTTCTCTGAGGCCAGAAAAGGCAGCACAGCTAGGGAAAGGGGATCCCAAGGTAGACAACAGTCAGAGACAGCCCCTATTTCCATTGTTAGGGGAGGCACATGATGACTTCCTGCACATCTGCTACACATGTGTAGGGAATCTAGGTCCGGCCCATTCAAGCTCTTTTGTTGGTGGATCAGTCTATATAAGCCCTCATGGAGTAAGGCTAGTTTACTCTGTAGGTCTTCTTGTGGTGTCCTTGATCTCCCCAGCTCCCTCTATCCTTCCTCCCACTCTTCCACAAACCTCCTCTAACTCTGCCTATTGTTTGGCTGTGGGTCTCTGCATCTGTTTCCATCAGCTGCTGGACAAAGCCTTTCAGAAGGCAGTTGTGTCAGGCTTCTATTTGCAAGCATAGCAGAGTATTATTAATAGTGTAGGGGTTGGCTCTCTCCCATGGGGTAGGTGTCAAATTGGACCAGTCATTGGATTGCCATTCCCTCAATCTCTGCTCCCTATATTTTTTGCAGGCAAGAAAAATTTTGGGCAGAAGGTTTTATGGGTACGTTGGTTTCACCATCCATCCACTAGAAGTCCCACCTGACTATAGGAAGTGGTAATTTCAGGCTCCATGTCCCCCACTGTTAGGGATCTCAGCTAGGGTCAGCCCAATAGACTCCTGGGGGGCTCCCCTGCCCAGAAGATGCTCCCCTATTTCCAGTCCCTCTCCAGTTCCTCCCCTCCTCCCTACCACCATCACCACCCCCTCCACAACTGATCCATGGTCCCACTATCCTCCCCACCCCTGCTCCCATGCAGCTCCCTCCCTCCATCTTACTTCAGATGCCTATTTCATTTCCTCTTTTGTGTGAGATGCAAGCATCCTTCCTTGGACTCTCTAGGTAATGAAAATAATGGAAAAGATTACACTGTGGGAAAATGTTCCTGTGTCTATACTCTCATCAGATCCTGCCAAAGTGATTTCATAGGCATTTTTAGTCTTTATCAGCTACAACGTAAAGAAATTGCTAGATGTACATAATTGTATCTAAACAATGGAAGTCTCAGAATCAGTTCCACTTTTTTATTACTGGGTAATCCTGGAAGAGATAGCAATGTTCTTTTTTACACAATAAAGACACCATTCTTACATAAGCTATCACAAGGGTCAAAAATCAGTATAAAGGATACATGTATAACATAACACTTAACCATGAGCTCTATAGTAAAATACGTTTGAGTTCTGGCACCAATACAGTTATATCCGTAAACAAATTATTTAAACATTCTAATTCACAGTTTTCATTTTCTAAGAGAAAGATATTAGTCCCACTATTATTGGATTACTATAACACAATGTAGTGAAAAAATTTACTATATTACTAATTACATGAAAAGACATCAACAAATATTATTACCTAAAAATACTATGTAAAAATAATAGCTTAGTATGTTTCTATTTTAATCACATTCCTATATGGAAAAAGAAGAATTCTTAATCTACATTAGAGCAAAATAAACCATAGTATTATGTGAAAAATGTAAATTCATTATAATAAGATGTGTCTCTTAACTTCATGGAACTTAGACATAGTTTTTATGCATAATAAAAAATATCTCTCATACGGCTAAGCACTGAAAATGTTATCCGTGGGAGATATTTTGGCTAACATAAGTAAGACCTGAATTCACTCCACAGCACCACAAAATAAACAAAAAAAAATAGCAACAACAAAACACTTGACAGATACCATGCTAAGCACTTCGATGTATGAACTCACTTAATTCTCATAGGAGCCCTGTGGACATACTGCTTCACTAACTTTAAGTACGAAGAGGTTGAATGTGCAGAGCGTTATAAATCAGATGTTTCACTATAAGAGTCAGCACTCTTGTCCCACAGTGATGGTATCCTGTCTTTTATGTTGCAATTTTGACCATAGAATAGTATTATAAGTCAACCAATTATTCCCTGTTTAGTCAATGGTCTAGTATTTTATTCAGAGCTGTTCTATCTGTTGGAGGAAGATGAAGGCAGGACGTATGGAGTATGTGACTAGAAATAAGACATTAGTATTTATAAAAATGCTACTATGTGAAAATTCCATTCAAAACACACATTGTCACATTTGGTCCTTACCAAAGTTTATGAGTTAGGTATTGATAACCTTCATAGGAGAAATCTAAATAGCAAAAATATTTAAATAAGGGATTCAAAATCAATGGACAAATAACAATTTAATTGTCCTAGTTACTTAAAGATTTTCTGTATGTTCCTATGGCTGGTATCCTGATATAACCTGATATAACCATATGCATAGAAAGGTTACAGGTTTACAATGTATCCTAACAATAAACTAACAGACCGTATGTGAATGTCTACACAGGTGTTGTGAGGGCTGGATTCAATAAAGGTATGAAAAGAGCCCAGAAGGTTGTATGATCCAAGAAGATATTCCAGAGGGAGCAAAAGATGACGTGGGTTGTATAAGAGGTGTTGCAGTGTCAACTAACAGCAACAACAACAAAGCAGAGAGGGTAAAGGTTGCCTACTTCCTAATGGACTTAGGTAGAAGCCCTATCTCTTGACCAGCAGTACTATACATGTCTTGTAATTAATTTCATTTCCCCATCACCTAGGTACAGAGTCAATGATTGATAAATAATTAAGGGAGAGAGTATCCCTATGAAGTGATTGGCTACATTTAATGGGAGCCGTGTGACATGTAATTAATTATGACATGTAATTAATACAGCTTTGTCAAAACAAGGAGATCCCAAAATTTGTGGACAAATGGATAGAACTAGAAACAATCATACTGAGTGAGTTAACCCAGAAGCAGAAAGACTCACATGGTATATACTCACTTATAATTGGACACTAGCCCAAAAGGCATGTCCCATGAAAGTCTTCACTTACCAGGAGATTAAGATTGATGTGAAGACATCCTATTGGGACTCTAGGTAAGAGAAATATAGGAGAATGGGGAAATAGAAGGATCCAGAGGGTCCTAGAAACCTACAAGAAGAACACCATGACAGGTGGATCTGAGCCCAGGGCGTCTGATCAAACTACTACACCAACCAAGGACAATACAAGCAGTAAACATCTAACCCCTACTCTGATACCCAATGGACAAGACATGCTCCACAGTTGTGTGGAGAGCAGGGACTGACTCTGACATGAACTCTGGTGACCCATATTTGACCACTTCCCCTTGGTAGGGAGGCCTGGTGGCACTCAGAGAAAGAATAAGCAGGCTACCAAGATGAGACTTGATAGCCTATAACCTTATAGTGAGGGAAGAGGGCTCCCTTGGGAATAAGGTGAAAGCAGGAGGGAGAGAGAAACAGGAGGATACAAGTGATGGGATAACAATTGAGATGTGATCTGAATAAATTAACTTTTAAAAGAAAGAAAAAAATAAAATCTGATAAAAACAACAACAAAGCCCTACTCAGTCAAAATTCCTAACTAAGTATTCTGCTGTGTGCCTCACTGAGGGGTGGGGGGGTCTTCATTTGAATATGCCACCTACAAGAGTTCAAATGCAAATGAGATATAGAGAATGCCATACATAAATTGTATGCATTAAGCAATGTAGATAGGTGAACCTGCTTGGAGGAAGTGGAGGAGGAGGATGACTAGGATGACCCTCCCTCTTACAAAGCTTTGACCTTTGTGATAAGCACAGTTCTGAGCCTATCACTCCTAAGAGTGTTACCACCATCAACCACCAGCATGTTGTGCCCTAAATCCTTTTTTTCATCTTATTATTTTATTCATATTACATCTCGATTGTTAGCCTTTCCCCTGTTTCCTCCCATTCTTCCCTCCCTCCCACTTCCTCCCTTCTCCCCTCCCCTATGTCTGTGATTGAGGGAGACCTCCTCCCCCTATATATGCTCTTAGAATATCGAGTCTCTTCTTGGTAACTTGCTATCCTTCCTCTGAGTGCCACCAGGTCTCCCCATCCAGGGGACATGGTCAGAAAAGGGGCCCCAGAGTTCGTGTGAAAGTCAGATCTCACTCTCCACTCAACGGTGGAGAATATCATGATCGTCGGCTAGGTCTTAGTCAGCTATTAAAAACAAGGAATTCCCGAAATTTGTGGACAAATGGATTGATCTAGAAATTATTATAATGAGTGAGTTCACCCAGAAGCAAAAAGAGACAAACGGTATATACTCACTTATATCAAAACACTAGTCCAAGGGATACGTACCATGAAAAACTTTACTTACCAAGAAAGTGGGTCAGAGGAGAAGACATCCTATTGAGACTTTAGGCGAGAGTAGCATGGAAGAAAGAGGAAATAGTAGGACCCACAGGGTCCTGGAAACCTACAAGAAGAACTTTATGACAGGCAGATCTGGGTCCTGGGGTCCTCCTCAAACTAAGGCACCAGCCAAGGAGAATATAGGCATTAAACTTCGAACCCCTAAATCCTTTTTAAATGAGAGTTTTCTCTTAGACCAGGTATATGGGGATGGATGTAAGTTCAACTAGACAATGCTGGTTTTAACATTTTTACTATTCAAAAGCTTTAACATTTTTATTATTTATGATCAATCTGTTTATTTGTATTTCTTTCTTTCTTTTTTTCTTTATCATAGCTGTACTATTTTTTAAGATGTGTGTAATTTGGAAAAACAGATTCATTGTCACTAACATTTTTTAAAATGTCATCCCTTTAGGAAATCTCAAAATAATCCTTTATTTTATAAATCATGAGTATTACCAATTTTGCTTTATATAAAGGATGGAGAAATGAAACTTTACATGTAATTTAAAGTATTTTTCACTAACCAAAGTGTGCTAGTGAAACATCAATATGCATACTCATGCGTCCATGCATATTTATGCTACTGCTGGGCCTCATCCAATTTTTAGGATACAAAGTAAATAGGGTAAGTCACCCAGTAAGAAAGGAACCAAGTCCAACTCCAAGAGACAGAATATCATGTGAGGTATTACTCTAGAGAAATTTTGTCTTGAAGGCATTGTTTTTTCATATTTAATTTTTCAAAATTCCTATAACTCTCTATTGTGTTATGTGAATAAGACTTAAGCTTTTAACTTTGAGTTATAACCAAATACAATTATTGTCCTTTGAAGCTATGCAATATGTTAAGAAAAGCCGTTAGGCAGAGGTAAGACAACCAGGAATTTGAGACCTCAAGATTCCCCACTCAAAAAGAGAGAGAGAGAGAGAGAGAGAGAGAGAGAGAGAGAGAGAGAGAGAGAGAGAGAGACGAGAGAGAGAGGAGAGAGAGAGAGGAGAGAGGAGGGGAGAGAGGAGGAGAGAGAGAGAGAGAGAGAGAGAGAGAGAGAGAGAGAGAGAGAGAGAGAACCAAAGGTTTTGGTGTGGAAAAAGCAATCACATAAACAAAAGAAGACTTGTCAGGGAAAATGTTATTTTTGGCCCAAGATACACATGTTTTCAGCAATTTTGATCAATGATTGAGCAGTGCTCCTTAACAATTTGCTGAGTTACAATAAGATTCTTTGATGGAGACATAAATTTCTTCCTAAATACAGAAATACATTTTTCCTAAATATTGCCTCTTAATTTACATTTTTATCTACAGTCTCCTTATAGCTCTAATATCATCTGGCTGTAGAGAAAACAAAGAAATTAATGAACTTCTAGAGGCTACAGGCTAGCTACTATTCCCCATTTCGTTTAAGGAAGATGTTTCAATTCACTTCATTTTAATCAAGGTCAATATGATGATGACTGAACAATCTAACTATATTTAATAAAATAAAGTATTCATTATTACTTATAGGAATATCATAAACATGACTACATCACAAATATAATATTCAGCTGCATGTTGAATACCTTTAAAAATAATAAGCCCACATAATAAGGGTGATAAATTGTTACCAAAAAAGATTATCCTCATATATCTGGTATAATATGGTTTCCGTACAAGAAAAACAATAAGAAGAATTCCTCAGATGATTAAAATATAAGTCATAGTGGTAACTGTTTTGGAGACTAGTTCAAACTGTCATGGAATTTTTTGGAAAGTTCTGGGAAGTGCAATGTTGTTAGTATTGATTTGTTGTTCAAAGTCATGACAGCAAATGCACACTAATAACAGTAACATTGTGCTTTACACGACTTTCTAAAAAGTCAGTAAAAGTTTGTCAGAGTATTGTTTAATAGTCCAAAGCTCCAAGCCATTTCAGACAAGTGCACATATCTCTGCTTTTATACTGTCAATCAGAACAAAACATGTTTGGATATTTCAACAAAGCCTAAATTAATGTGGCTTAGCAACTAAGTTCTTCTCGTTCCAACAAGCTGAGACATGGCTTTTACTCAACAGGAAATTTCTCATTCAATTGAAATAGATCTTATGATTTGGACAAATAGGGTTAATAGCTTCATTTCTGAAGGGATTTCACAGTAAAACCAAACAGAAATGCCTGGCAGCTTAGGTTCTCAGTAGGTTTACAAGAAGACACAGAAGGCTGCAGCACATGGACCTCGATTGTGTGTTGCTCATGCTGAATTGAGGATTAACGTGTCCTCACCGTTTTGGGGCATACATCTCTACCTTCTTTAAGAAAGAAGGTACATGGTCTCTAGAGCCACAGCCAAATCGATTGCTGCCAAAGTTTACAATAGGTCAAAGTCTTTTGACATGTGGGTGAGTTTGCTCTACCACACTCCCCGTGGTCTTATGTCAGGAATCAGATTGCATCTCAACTGACTCACAGTCACGCACTTCCCTGCACACTTCATGGCTGATGCCAGTACTTTCATACATTGTTTCTGTGGATTCTCATCATGATGCTGTTGAGTTGGGAGGGGAGATCCTGTTATCTCTGATTTTGTCCAATAGGATTCAGAATGCACTCTGTTTCCCCATTACTTGGCATCATGTAGACCACTATTTCCCAACCTACACTTGGTGTGCCGGGGAGACGCCTTGGGCGTGTCATAGTCTGAGGTTTCCTCATTTCCACCAGCTTCTTGTTTGTCACTTCTCTGCCTTCTAACTATCACTGCAGCCATATCTCACTCTTCGGCCTGATGTCAAAAGCAAAAATTCGGAAGTCCTCTGGACAAGCGAAATTCACCTAACTAGGTAAGATTGAGATTCATTGCAAACAGGAGGCAGAGGTGAGTGGCCATCAGGCGCAAGGGCTCTGTAGTGAGGCTGTCTTCATGCCCATTCTAGACCTGCACCTGTTGGTTCTGTGACCTTGGGCAGATCCTAAGTGTCTCAAAGCCTTTGCTTTGCTATTTGTAAGTGAGGATACTATTAGTATCAAACTTATGGAGCCTCTTTATATCTAAGTAACATAACTTAAACTTTGAAGACTGTGTCTTAAAAGTTTTCAATAGATACTTTTGTAAGTTCCAGTTTTTAAATTATATATAACATCTACAGATAGGATATTAAAATGTATATAGTATGTATGAAAAGCTTTATGCATAAAAATAAACTGCTTTTAAAATTTAGACACTGACTGGATATAGTAATGGATTTCTGGTATCAGCCTCTTGCTTGTTCTAACAATAATGAAAATAGTAAAAACCTTCCTAAGGAACTCACATTGTTGTCTATTGTGTCTGTTGTGTCACTTAGTGCTCACTGTCACACTATTAGAGATGTCATGATGTTAATTATCTTAATCTAACTAACAGAGAACTAAGGCACAAAGTGATTAGTGCCCTTACCCACAGTCAGGAAGCTCGTGTGTGGAGAAGCTAAACTTCAAGAATCAGCTGGCTGACTTCAGCAGCAGCCAGGACATGAGATCACTAGCTCAGATGGTATTGATATGGCAACAGTGTGTGACTGCACCCGGAAATGTGCAAGGTTGGACTTCTGGACTTTTGCATGGGAAAGTGTCACATCCCTAGAAACTGACTGCAAGCTTGGTGACTTAGAGGAAACTCCATTTATTCATTATCCTCACTTTTGCTTTCTGGGATGAAAGGCCTGTATATAGACAACTGCACTGCTTAATTTGGCATAATGTCAAAACTTGTCTTAACTTACAACTGAACAAAGACAAGGTTGTTAAACATCATTAAATTAAAACTTGAAAAACTGCCCGATTGGTCTAAGTTCACTCCATCAGATGACTAGCACTCCAAGTAACTTTCACTGTATTTCTTTCTTCCATAAAGCACTAGTTGTCTCTGCTGTCACTAGAGTTTTCAGCAGGGCACTGTTTTAATTGTAGTCATCAACATAGATTAATAAGATTAACCCATAAACATTAAATGTTTTGTGCCAGGCATGCCTATGATGTGGCTATGTTTAACAACAGCTTGCTTGTTACATGGAACCATAAGTGCTGGTGGATTCTTGGATTCAGAAAATAACGTGAATCCTGAAGTGTGGATGAATGCTGTAAGTTTTGGTTAGTCCAAAGTACTTCAAATAAAATGAATTCATGGGTGGTAGGATTGGAAAAGGCCTAGCCTTGCTATAGAAAAGATCTTAGATAATAGAAATAGTTTTTGTAACATTTTTGTGTCAGCCTGGTAACTTAGCTCCTTTGTCTTAATAATCGATTTTAGCCATAAAAGGCAGAACATGTTATGACATTTTATACACAAATTCCCTTTTAAATTCCTACTTTTAAAGACATTTGGATAACTCATGACAGAATTCCTTTATTGTTGCTGTTGTTGTTGTTTGGGCTTTTTGTTTGTTTTTGGTTTTGTGTTTCTGTTTTGTTTGGTTTGGTGTTTTGAGACAGGGCTTCTCTGTGTAGCCTTGGTGGTCCTAGATTCACTTTGTAGACTAGGCTGGCCTCAAATTCAAAGCAATCCACCTGCCTCTGCCTCCCAAGTGCTGGGATTAAAGGCATGCGCCACCATGCCCAGCTGACAGAATTCTTCTGGCATGGAATTTTTACCATCTCTAAAGCCTAGCAGAGAGATGTAACAAGGACATATAACCTTGTCAAAAAAGATCAATGCTAAAAAGCCAGCCCAAAATTTTAGTAGACACCTTGTAGCATTTTGTTCATTTTTATGATGACTTTATGCAATAAATTTAATTCTATGACTACCTACAGCTATAGATTGCATGTAATCTACCCCCACTAACTTGATAGGCGCTTTGTCTAGTTCTTTCTGGTGTGGCCTGAGGGGAGAAGTTGCAAATAACTCTATGTCACTACAGAGTGAAATCATCATCTACAATGGCTATCCCAGTGAAGAGTATGAGGTCACTACTGCAGATGGGTACATTCTCGCCATCAACAGGATTCCCCACGGGAGAGCACAGACTGGACAGACAGGTACAGGAGAAGGGTCTCACTAGAAGAAAGTCAATGCTAGCTATTCATCCGGAGAGAGACAAATTTGTCCAAATTGGCTAGAGTTATTGCAGTATCTTTTAATGGCTACCAAGGAGGCTTATTCTCCCCACCCCCCCCCCCCCACTTTCTCTAAAGACTGAAAAGGCAAAACAGATCTTTCGGGGGGAAATCATGCTTGATCCTCAGGTGAGAATGCAAAGGTGGAACCTACTTTTATTCACTCATTACTGGCTTCCCAGGGAAGTTGGTTTCCTTACTATATCAGAAGGCGTTCTGACAGGTGGAATGAAGGTGACTCCAGTGGGATACCCAAATGTGCCTCCTCTGACCCCGCTAGACTCAATGGGTCTCTTCTCTCAACCACAAGGGTTAAATCACAGGACATTTCTGAAACTTTCTCAAAGAATGCAAACTAATATTCAGGCAGCCATGATCAAAGGGACGGTTTGTGAAATAAAAGAGCATGCCATTGATAAGGTCCAGGTTATAGACTGAGGAATCAATCATGCAAAAGTCTGGAAGTTACACTCTAAAATGGAGTGCTAACTGCACCTAGCATGTGAGGAGCATGAATAGTAAATGTAAGCAAAAACCTTGCAAAGGACCAGAGGAAAACTAACCATTGGCACCTGCTTACCATGTCGGTGCTGCAGCCTCTTTCCCACAATCCATGTTCAGTGACAATGCAAACCATCACAATTATAATGTTCTGCATTCTGCCTCTCTAAGAAAGAAACGCTTGGTTTAACAGTTCCCAAATGAACAGTGTTTGGGCAGCTCTCCTATACAAAGTTAGATTCCCAGTTAGATCTAAATTTCATGTAACCAATAAACACATTTTAATCTATTCTAGAAAGTGGGTATATTAAAAATAATGCACTGTTACCTACATTTCAAATAGGAATAAATTTAAGGAAAGAAAATTTTGGAAAGATATGGAATTCAAAGCTAGTTGTTAGCTCTATTATTCTATATATTTTTATTACTTAAAGCTCTCAGCAACACTAACCATCTCCACTTAACAATGATGTGCCAGGGCAGCTTCTGAAACAGGCACAAAGTCATGCAAATAACAAGTTTCCAAACCCAAATGAAGTTTGGGTAGCCTGACTCCAGGACCTGAGTTTTCAGTCACTAAAGTATGGTGCTAGTTTTTGGTGTCATTGTTTGGTTTTGTTTTAGTCAGCAGCCCTGGCTCCTCTCATTTCAGTGAACATTCACTCCCTCATGGACGTGGGACTGTGCAGAAGGACGGAGTGCTGATCCTGCTATCAGAGTTTGCAAATGCTCCCCAGTGAGCAAAAGCTGGGGGAACAGTGTGAAAGTTCGACAGGGAACTAATCTGTGTCTACTTCCATGTGCCTCCTCTTCCTCCCTAAAACTGACACAGAGCTCTATTAACCATAAAAAATTTTGCATCTTTGTAAACCACTTCCAAGACTTGCATGCAGTTGCTAATCAACATAGAACAGGATTATGCACTAATAAATCTAATGTGAATTGAAAATATGATGAGGGGGAAAAACGCGTTTAATGCAGCCAAATTAACTACAAATAGTTCACAAAAACAGTGCTGTGTGGTGCTCTGCATTCCTGATTCCCATGGCCTGTCTAGGCTATGAAGCTCAAGTCTGCCCTGTATAGAATTTAGCAAGAGTACCATATTACTCCTACTAGCCCAAGAAAAACTTACAATCACAACTTAAGTACGGTTTAGATTGGACATGCATTGATTTACACCATAGTACCATTGAAAAAATGCAAGCCAAACCACCATAAAGTGGTGACTGTACATGCATGCGTAGAACAGAACAGGCACAGACATGTGCTTTGACATGTGACACAATCAGTTTCATGTTTCTGCTCTGAAATTTGTGACCAAAGAGACCATTTAGGAAAGTTATTTATTTAGCCAGAGTTTGGTTTGCACATCTGCAAAATGTTCCTCAAATTAGAAGCTACTTTTAAGTTGTGCTAAGAAGCTGGTGCATCCACACGAGTCAGCTCAACATCATGGTATAATATGTGCTCCAGCCACTGGTGCTATGGATATAATACTCGGCATTAATACACTAGTGACAAGACGGGAAAGGAATGCTCTGTGTGTGTGTGTGTGTGTGTGTGTGTGTGTGTGTGTGTGTGTGTGTGTTTCTATAATGTTCCAGGCTATAAATTTCTCTTGCTTTTCTGTCTTCACACCCCCTTGTCCAGGTCCCCGGCCAGTTGTGTATATGCAGCATGCCTTATTTGCAGACAATGCTTACTGGCTTGAGAATTTCGCCAATGGAAGCCTTGGATTCCTTCTAGCAGATGCAGGTTATGATGTGTGGATGGGAAACAGCCGGGGGAACACTTGGTCAAGAAGACACAAAACACTTTCTGCAAATGAAGAGAAATTCTGGGCTTTTAGGTAAACTGTATCTAAGTCAAACCTCTGGAAAACTAGGAGAGGTTCCCTTAATAGCTAGTACATATGTTGGGTCATAAAACCTCTGAAGCTTCTAAAGTAAAATGCAGAAATAAGAATTGATTCTACTTGTATGTTTTGCAAATGCTTTCTCTTAAGCAATGCATCTTGCAAAAATAATACACATGTTATATTTATTTAAAGAAACTATAACTGAGATTATATTCCATATTGCCAGGTGTTCACACTTGTAATGTCAGTGCTGGGAAGACAGGAGGTTTTCCAAGAGTTAGAGGCTAGCCTGGGTTATATTGTGAATTCCAGACCAGCCATGGATAGGTCCCTGTTTAAACAACATGACTGTACCTCAAATTACAGATAGACAGCAATAACAACAACAAAAAAGACACTCAGAAAAAGGAAGAGAGAATGAGTGTATAGCATACCACTTTAAGAAAAAACTCCACTGTGACAGTTTAAAAATGTCAATGAACAATTAATAAAAATTTGGGGTATTTTGACAGCTATTTTAGTAAAACTATTTTCAGCTGTCACTAGAGAACAGACTTGTCTCTCATAGACTTTCCTTCCAAAGGCCCTAAGCACCAAGTTGACTTGCATCCTGCTGCTAGACTAGAGAGCACATCTCATCTATAACAAGTAATAGACATCACTCCCAGGATAGGGTTAGAAGAGAAAAGGAATGGAATACGTCGTTAGGGGTACAGCTGTGTGAAGGAGCAATATTAGGGAAATATTTTGAATCTCTAATCTTTGGCAGGAAGCTTGGGGCTATTGTCCTATGAGGCACCACAATTCTCTCACACGTGGTTGTATCAATTTGTTCATCCCTTCATGTGTTGATTTTATAAGCTCCTGGGGTACTTGATCCTACTGAATAAAATACAGTCTCTTTTATTCTCCTGTTTGGATACTAGATGAGCTAGGATTTTGGCATTGGTATTATAAGATGTTGAATATATTATATGTGGCTATGTTATATATATCTCATATAATATATTATATATGCATTATGCTCTAACAATTCTTCCTTCTTCCATCCAATCCAAGCTCCATCTCATCTCTATAAGCCAGGGACTCCCTGTTCATTTCCCAAGTGGACCTCCTTTCGGTCATAACATTTAAGTAACTTTTCTAATGTGTGAAAAAAAAAAACTAAACATTGAGCTAGAAAATTATAGAATCCTAAATGACAACGGTGATGGGTGTTGAACAACACTCACCAATGCCATAAAGAAATCCAAAGCGTAAAGGAGAATGAAAACAAGTAAGGGGAATAAAGAGAAGTATTGAAAGGGAGAAGGTGGAACTCGAACGAGCAGCCACTAGTCCTGCAGTCATTCTGCTTTCAGAACATAAACAGAATATATTCATGTAAGGTTGCAATAGTCTACATAATAATACTCACTGGACAAGTAGGCGGCACGGAGTTTCTATATGAAAAGAAATTAAGCAAGTGCCTGAGTTTTACAACTACAGTTGTATGTATTTATATGTTGCTTTTTTTTACAGCTTTGATGAAATGGCCAAATATGACCTCCCAGGGATAATAGATTTCATTGTAAATAAAACAGGTCAGGAGAAGCTGTATTTCATTGGGCATTCACTTGGCACTACAATAGGTATGTTCACAAGGGCTGTGCTGTCACACCTTTGAGTTGGAACAAACTAATTGCTTTCTATTTATAATGCCCTTCACTCTCTGTACTATCTGTGCCAAGATAACCCTCCCATCCTGTGTATCCGAGAAGCTGTAGCCCAGAGGCTGAGTATGCAGGGCCAGCCCAACCCTTCCCTCATTTTGGGCCACAACCACACAGCCATTTTGGGCCATGACTACATGTCATGATGATATAAGTTTGAAGAAATGGCTCATGTCCAAAGTTCAGTGAGATAATTCTAACAATGAGGTTTCTAGATGCTCCAGTTAAGATGAGAGAGTTTAATGCAAAAGGAAAAATTGGAAAAAAATAAATAGACTCCATACTAGTCACACCTGCCTTACAATCCAGGTGTGATTTAAATTAAAAGAGAGGGCTCAAGTGTAATTTGAGCAAATGGAAACTTCTTGGTCACATTTGTTTCTTAGTTGAAATACAAAAGCTTACTCTAAATCAACTAGCCTTACTTATTTATGATTTAATATTTACAAAGCAGCTATAAAATAAATAAAAATTAAAATATTTTAACTTATCTCTTTTTAAGTGTAGATGTTATGGTTTTCTGGATATTTGTTTTTTTATCTGTAACATTGGGCCTAGAATTCAGAGCCTCAGACCTTCCATCCAAGGCCTCTACCACTGAGCCACACTCCCACCCCAAGCTTTGCCCAGACATTTTGAAAAGAAGTCAACACTCTTGTTCCAAATAAAAGTTTAAAGAAAATAATACTGGCAGAGACGGAGTTTCTGATGGATCTTTTACTGCAGCTTCCAACTCTAGGAGACCCAGTCATGGGGTGCTATGACAATTTAGGTTTAATAAAACTACAAGAAACAATAAATCTTATAGTATTTGCACATTGCATAAGTATAGCCATTACTATCATTGCTATTAATCACCAAAAAAAGAGAGAGATGCTGATGTTTCCCTTATACTGAGAGACATTTTACAAGCCTGAGAGAGGAAGTGAGCAGAAGAGAACACAGATCAAAAGATTATCAACGTACCAATAAGGGAACCCAAAATAAAGCCAGACGATTGCATCATAATTTGTCATACCTAGACCTTCCTGAATATTTCTATTATTTGAGATCTCTGTTCACTACTTTTCCTCTTTTCACCTCCCAAACAACCCAACTGAGGCAGAACAGACATTCAAAGCCCATTGGTTGGACCCCACCAATGAGATGCATACACACTGGGGTGACAGTGTAAAGGGGAAAGATCTGACTTGCATCTGGAAAAGTGGACAGGACTAACATTCTTATTCATCTGCAGAGAAAATACAGTAAATATGACCATGATGCCCTGTTACATTTGGGCTTGAGCATGTTTCATTGAAGACTTCCTGCATTTGCTGCAGCAAGTTTTTTAAATGGAGGAAGGATCCACTGTTTGGAGGTTGTTCATTAAGCCTGATTCTAGCATGTAAATGTCCACAGTGCGCACTGTGACAACCAAAGGACTCAGACCCACTCATCTCCAAACATCCTCTGAAGGCGAGCTGTCTACCTAGCGCAGAGTCGGTTGCGCAGCTAATTTCCATGATCCAAATAGTGATAACATTTCACTAAGTATTTCTATGTGTCATTGTGAGTCTGTCTCCAGCAAAGACACACAATACAGCTTGGGAAAGAAAACTACCCAGATGTCCCTTCTAGCTTCCTCAGGTGCAATACTGACCCCACCCTCATCCTCACAAGGATATAAATGGGAGCCATGCCAGTGGTGGGAAAAAGCAGAGCAAATGGAGACACCTAAGCCTACCTGGAATCACTGTGGATCCAAGGGGAACACCTTGACTTTGGAAGCTGGAAGGTGGGGAATGAATATCCAAGAAGGCACCAAGGACAATGACCATGGAATCTCACTCTATAGCAGACAAGATAGCTTGTGGGACACCTGCAAACAACAGCAGAGAAAACTGCTTCATTTTTGTCTTGTGAAGTGACTCTACTTCTGGAAGCTCCGTGACTCACCAAGCATCTTAGAACTGTGGGTGACCAATGTACTTACCTGTTAGGAAATGAGGTTTTTATGGCTCCTCAAGTAGTAACTCTTTACCAGATCATCCCTCACTCACTATTACCATTTCCCCTAAATGAGCTAAGTTGCCTAGCAACAGGATGAAAGAGAGAGTTATGGACTTGTGACTTAATAGAATTTAAGTCAGATTGTCTTGGCAGAACAGCTCAGGGAGTCTTTTCAATTTATCCCTAAGATCATCACAGTAGCAAGACAAAGTACAACAATGCAAAAACCCAACCCACTCACTCATATTGATTAAACTTTTGCATCAGTATATTGAACTTTTACAAGATTGTCTTGTTTCCTATTCTCCCAGGGTTTATAGCCTTTTCCACCATGCCTGAACTAGCACAAAGAATCAGAATGAATTTTGCCTTGGGTCCTGTGATCTCATTCAAACATCCCACAAGCATTTTTTCCAGTTTTTTCTTACTTCCAAAATCCATAATCAAGGTAGGCTCCTCACTTTGCCAAATTTTATCTCAGGATCTTATCTTATTTTATAGATGCTTTTTATTATTTTTAATCTGTATAAAATATAAGTAGGATCTTTAGACAAAATCCATAGGCATAAGAATCCATGAGGGTGTACTTGAGTGCGCATGTGTGCCTATGTTGTATATCCATGTCACAGTGTCTGTAGGTACCATATTCCATTTACTGAATTAAGCCACTTACAGAGAGGCATGCATAGACATTCAGATGAGCTGAGGTCTATACCTGTTTAGTGTCTGCTCATACATTTTAATTATCTGTTTCCTTGAGCAGGTCAATTAGTTCACAACGTTCAATTGGAAGACATCCTTCAAATTATATATGATTTTGGATGTCTTGGTTTGACATTAGAACACCTTCACTAATGTATGTTTTTCATATGAGCGCTTACTCTCTTAAAGCACCTAGATTTGTTCAAGCACCTCAATATCCTACAGCTCAAGTACTCATGTAAATACTTACTGATAATTTTAAAGCAGTAAAATAATTGTTCAGGTAACAATTGTAGATTTGGAATTCTATTCACACAAGAGTTGCTTCATTTTTATCTTCTCTTGGTTTTGATTTCTCTTTTTCCATGGCCACAAACTTGAAGCATAATATTAATAGTTTGTTGATACTGATCATTTGAGTTTAGAATAATGGTAAAGGTGAATTTGTGTGAAAATGAAAGCAGAAAGCCAACTAGCCAATAATGATAATTCTTGTAAAAAGAAGACAAGATTCAGCTTTGGGAAGGAACTGGAGGAATGAAAAGAAATGTTAGTGGGCTACAGAAGAAAGATATTGCCCTATGGCCAAATGATGGGTTACATGCCACTTGCACTGACTTTTTTTTTTACTTTGAACAGAGGTAATTAACAATTATCTATTTCAAAATGTGTTGGCATTGATTAGTTTTGATTACTATCTAGATCTATGCAGAATTGATTGAATTAATGTGTTTCTTGACTGTTTGTCTACCTTGCTACCTACCTACCTTCCTTCCTTCCTTCCATGCCTTGCTTCCATCCTTCCCTTTCTTTCTTTCCTTTGTTGGTCTTGAGGTCCCCACTAAATTAGTATGGCAGTCACTGAACTTATAGCAAACCTCCTGTTTTTAACTCCTGTACACCACACTCAGTTGAGCAAACTAGCTTATTAAATGAAATTTGGATTATACACATCCATCCATAAATGTGTCAGTTCTGTAAAATGCTCTTCTTTCATGTATCAGATGTGAGACCAGTAACGTTTGTGTCTTCTCACTGTGTGCATTCCCTATTGTCAGAAGCATCATGTCTCTGTAGATCTAACCCTCTGATTCCCAATCACTGACTTTCTTTTCAGTTCCTGGACTCCACTGGAGATCTGCCCAAGCTTATATTCAAAAGCCCTAGATATTTTAACATGCTGTCCTTGTGGCATCATCATGTGTTTGATGTCCAGTGCTAAGCTCTCTTTGGTATTTCATTCTCTACTTTGCATCGTGAAGACTGCTTAGCTTAGAACAGTAATACATAGCTATATGTACATAAAAATATGAAGGAAACCTATGTTTCCTTCCTTTCAGTGTATTATTTCATTTTAAAATGAAAACTTCTTTTATCTTTCTTACCACTGAGTGATAACTTGGCAATCACTGATTTGAAAAATTACTTCTCCATAATGGAGACCCCCTACAATTAGGAGAAGTAAGCTTGAGGTCACAGCCTCCTTTCTATAATATATGATCTTCCATGTTTGGAAACAGCTTCCTTCCACTCCTCTGCTAAGTAACTACAACTCCTGACTAAGGAAAACAAATGCAAATAGATCCCCAATTCGGTCCATTCTTATAGTGAAGGAAATATCAAGGTACTTAAGGAGACATCTTTAAAAGTTGGATTTTGTTTGTTTGTTTGTTTTTGGTTTTGCAGCATATATTTGGTACCAAAGGTTTCTTTTTAGAAGATAAGAAATCTAAAATGAATTATGTCACAGTCTGCAACAAAAAACTACTCCGACCACTCTGTAGTGAATTTATGTCCCTTTGGGCTGGATTCAACAAAAAAAATATGAATATGGTAAGCATAGTAACCTTATGGCTATTTGATGCTTGAAGAAAGTCTAGCTTTCCATTGATTTATGTTTATCTACTATACTATATAAATGCACAGGTGCTACAACCCCTTAAAGGCAGATATTGGATATGCATGAAGGATTGGCTGTCTCAACAGATGATGAGCATAAGAACTGGGGAGGGAAAGGTTCCATCCTTGGTCAACATTAGGAGACTGAACAATTCCAATGCCTGCTAACTAGATCCTCACATGTTTTCAAGCAGCTACAAGTAGTTTGAGCAAGCGGTGTATCTACTACTTGTGTGCAGTCATTAATGCATGAATTTGAAGTCAAATAAAATCCACTGCTTAAGGCAGAAAGTCTAGTACAGAAGGGCAGGAAATGGAATCCCTTCTTAGGAAGAAGCTCAGGTTCTGTTTAATTAGCAAATTCCTTCCTCTTGTTAAGTGTACGGTATGTCAGCCACATACCTTAGAAGTAGCAAGATACCAATTAAGTAGAATATTGGAAACGCTTGCATTTTCCTTGACAAGGGTGAATTGTTCAAAATAAACACTGGGAAGAACTCATATGAATAAGAAAATAAAGTCTGGTCTGGAATAAAAAAAAAAAGAATTCAAGAAGGAGAAGAAATCTACATTTGAGGAATGGTTATATAGCTATTCCTAATGAGAATGTGGCAATCACTAATTAGAAAGAATACAGGACAGTTAAAAATGAAGCCATTGCCAAAAGAGCTGGTCACCATCCCCTCTCATCCTATGCTTTCCAAGGCTAAACCCACGAGGAACCACTGACCAAGTCCTGCTTGTTGAGAAGTTGAGATGTTTAATAGTTTCCCTTTATGTGGGTAATTGAAATATAAAGTACAAGCATGGGTATTATCTGACCCCCATCATTTTCATTCCTAGGATCTCCATGAAGATTAGAATATTCTTTGGAAGGAACTGATTTCCTACTTTACTTTTGTAGTATGTTATCCCCCCACAAGAACCTCGGAGGTTGAGAGCATGCTTTTCAGTGCATTTATTTATTTGTTTTTTATGGTTTTCTGAGACACAATCTCACACGGTAGCCTTGATTGGCTTCGAACTCATGATGATACTCCTGCCTCTGCTTTCTGTCCCTACCACTCAGTGGGACTAAAGATGTGCCCTGCCACATCTACTAGGTTGATATATTTATTTTGTAGATAAAAAAGGGATAAAATTCAAAGCTGCTGTTAAATAATTTGAGCAAAGTCCTACTGGTGATGACTAACAACATGTGGACCTGAAATCTGCGATCTGTGGCAGCCAACATGCCTACTGTGCACACACTGTCCCTGTACCTGGGCACACAGGTTCTGTGCTTGCACACAGTGCTTTCCCTGGTGGTTTTGCCCTGCAGTAAGATTCAGACTTAGTGTAGGCCTTCCCCTCTACTCAGCAAACCCATCCCCATACCACCCTAGGCCTTCGCATATCCAGATGTTCCACATAATAACACATCCATAGAGAAGGTTCTGCTGTCTTTTTCAAAGCACCAGTATTTTGTGATAAATTATTTGTTCTCCATTTCTGAGAGTCGTAGTTCATTTCCTTAACTGGCTGCTGATAACTTCCTAGAGTCGATTGGATGTGTACATGTCACATGCTCCCACTGGATCGTCGATACAGAACATTCTGCATATAAAACAGGTAACAATCTTTTTGTCACCGAAAGTCAGTGCCATCCTTGTTTCAGTTAATGTCAAAGGTCATAATTCAACCTCTCAAGAGGCTTGTCTCTAGAAGCTTAGCACGTCGTCTCCATTTTGTCCTCATTGCCTCTTCAGACATTGATTTTCCCGGACTTCAAGAGAAAGGGTTTTAGGGTAGAGAGCAAGTGTGTGACACAAATCAGTCCCATTTTAAACTAGAACTGGTAAAAGATATGCCCTCAGTTGAAGTAAAGGGTACACTGGAGCAAGCTATAACTTCCAAGGTGTCTGGGATTGACTTTCTCATGGGGCTAAACTGGTCCATGAGGTTCTTCCTTCAAACCAAGAAAGACCATCAATATAGTGAACTCTGTTCTCCATCTTGATGAGACACTTGCTTCCTTCCAGGGACTCAGCACCCTTTTTCCTGCCTGCCTGATATCTCTCTAGGACTCGCTGTTGTTCTCACTATTCTTACACTGGATATTCTCTAAAACATTAATTTCAGCTTTATGGATCTGATGACTTCAGAGCTTATGACTGGGGGAGCGAAGCTGAAAATATGAATCACTACAACCAGGTAAGCCCTTTAGGGAACGCAGAGAAATTCTGATGAGAAATTATTTCAATGAGAACAATCCTATCAGATGATTTCTGACATTTGTACTGATAGAGGGCTCCTTAAATTATTAATCTGGGGCTGGAGAGCTGGCTCGGCCTTTAAAGGCTAGGCTCACAGCCAAAATTAAATTCTTAATATGCAGACCTTTGCAATATGCAGACTTTTTAGAAATAAAGGATCATAAACAAAGGAGAACAAGTTGCTTGCTTTCACTATATCCAGAGATGTGAGATATATTAATATTTTTGTTTATCTCAATTTTTTGCATGTATTTTAGCTTTACATAACTGTTAATCTTGCTTCTTTATTTCAAATTACAATAAGAAATAAACAGTGTTGTTTCACAACAATCTTTACTAACATCCTGGTTAAATAAATACACAGTTCTGATGGAAACAAACATAAAATGTAGACTCATTCAGCACTAGGCTCCACTTTTTCTCCCCTCTTGGTTGGATCTGGACTTCTAAATGTGAAATAAACACATTGAATTTAAATTTTAAATTGGCCTTTTCTACAATGTGAGCCACCAAATTTTAATTTCAATTTTAAACTTGAGGACCCCTAGTTTCCCCAGCACCTTTTATTGAAAAGTTTGCCATTCCTCCAGTGCATAAGTTTTACCCCTCTGTAGCTATATCATCAGCTCCTGGGTCTTCTGTTGTATCCTTGTGTCCAGTTTGTCTACATGTCTGTGGTTTTTTAAATTTTTTTTTTTACTTTCTAAAATATTTTATTTTGATAGCAAGGAAGATGCAATCAAATATATGTGTGTGTGTGTGTGTGTGTGTGTGTGTGTGTGTGTGTGTGTGTCCTCATTCCATCCTCTGTTTCTTCCAAAATTTTTAAGATTAGAAGTAGAAAAGGAGCCAGTCTCAGTGGTTCACACCTGTAATCCTAGCACTCAGAAGGCAGAGACAAAGGCAGGAAGATCTCTGTGAGTTAGAGGCCAGCCTGGTCTACAAAGAGAGTCCAGGACAGCCAATGCTACATAGAGAAACCCTGTCTCAACAAACAAACAAACAAACAAGTAGAAAAGGCTCACTTCCCCCTTCCATTCTTTCTTAAACTTTAGAAAACTCTATTTGAGGTCTTTTTCTATTATGTAGCAGTCCACTTAAAGTCACTCATGGCTTTTAATTAGTAAATTTACCTTTCTATTCTCACGTTTTCAAGTCCTTTATATCAGTTTGGAACAATGTCCCTTGTCCCAAATTTCTGTAGTTCAATGTTCTGGAGTTTGTTTTGTTTTCTTTTGTTCCTTCTTTGTCTCATAACATTAGCTATTCATCTTTCCAACGCTTGTAAACTATTGGCATTCTCCTAAGATTCTTTATATCTTCTGCTTCTTCCTCTTTAGGGAATTTAGTCATTGTCAGAGCTTTATCTTAAGGAATCCATACTCTTTGGAAGAATCAGTCTTCAATGTGTCCCCTCCTTAGTCATCCCACAGCTCACAGTTTATCTGTCTTAACATAGAGCCCTGAAAAATGACTCTGCTTTGTTTCATTTTTCTTCTAAAACTCCTGGATCCCTTTGCTTGGTACATCAGTAAGTTTATTGCTCTTATTCATGATCTGCACACTGGTCCTGCACTGGGAGGCCCTCCAGCATACATCTTTACATGGTCTCTTCATTACTTTTCTATTGCTATGATATAACACCATGACAACAGCAACTTTAGAAAGAGTTTAATTTGGGGCTCACAGTGTCAGAGGGTTGGAGTTGATGATCATTATGGTGGGGAGCATGGCAGAAGGCAGAGAGGTGCAGAAAGCTCACATATTGAGACAAAACCATGAGGCAGAAAGAGGCGCTGGGCATGGTGTGGGCCACTCCCAGTGACACACCTCCTCCAATAAGGCCACAATTTTCTAATTCTTTCCAAAGAGCTCCACCAACTGGAGAACAAATATTCAAATATATGAGCCTATGGGGGGCCATTCTTTTCTCTTTTTTATTAAATGTTTTTTATAAATATATTTATATTATTCCACATATATACAACAAACTACCTACAGCAAAAAGAACCATGACACAATCAGGAATTATATAAATATTAAATTCTTAGTGCTTTGGTTATTTGTATGTGGCAGCCTTGAAGAAAACATCTTTCCTATCTTGGTGCATCTAAAATTCTGAATGTAAACCAATATCTATCATATCTCATCTTTATCAACTCAAAACGTCTATCTAGACCTAAAAACATCTTAACCCCTAAACAACTAACCTTAATTGTAAAACTAAGCTACCTGGTCTTCAACCCCATCAGAAACTTGAGAAAGAATAAACTTGATTGCCTGAGTATGCTGGGAGTGCAGGTTAGTAGCTTTCCAAATGAGAAGATGGCAGAGATAGTTTGCTACCTGAATAGTCACTCAAAACTCTCTATAACATTGGAGCATCATCTCCAGCCTTCTGCCCCAGTATATCTGACAGACATATTTGTGAGACAGGAACAATTGAGGACTTTGCTTACTCTGTCTTGACAAAGTTTAAAACTATTTTTATTATTTTAAAGATTCACCTACAATGAGACAGGTTAACTCTGGTAACACCCAGCCTACCTCAAAGAGGATGATGAGCATCAAAGAACCTCCTTATGAGAATGGCTTCAAACGTGGCAAACAAGCCACTGGGCAAAATGTCCTCATTTCTACCACAGACAGAATTCTCCTTAAAAATTGGCAAGCAAGCTTGAATGTGGGTTATTCTTATTTAAGCCATCACACCAATCAAAACCCAACCCTAAAAAAAAAATCTGTATTCACATGCCTTGTTAACTATCTTTCCTTGTATGTTTCCTTTACAAACTCCCTTAAGGCAGAGACTATTCATTGTATAGAAACCTTTCCCACCTCCACTCTCACTTTGTTTAATGGAGCTATGCTCATAGTAGATACTCATTTTTCAAGCTTTCTGTTCAAATTCATATGTTGTTAATGACGAGTGTATTTTCATGATTGCCTTTTGTCTCTCTCACAGAGTCATCCTCCCCTCTATGACCTGACTGCCATGAAGGTGCCCACTGCCATTTGGGCTGGTGGACATGATGTCCTCATAACACCTCAAGATGTAGCCAGGATACTTCCCCAAGTTACAAATCTACGCTACTTCAAACTGTTTCCAGATTGGAACCATTTTGATTTTGTCTGGGGCCTTGATGCTCCTCAAAGGCTGTACAGTAAAATAATAGATTTGATGAAAGAATATCTTTAAATCCAACCAATCTATTTCTCAGTAAAAATTTACTTCCAGACTCATGAGATCCCTTAAGAGAAACACTGATGAATGGTGACGTTGCCTCCAGCATCTTCTTGCTCTTACTGGAGTGTTCCTGAGTCTCAGAGTGCCACCCAGGAAAAGACATGACTTGAACTGCTCTTTTCTTAATGAAATGTCAAAGCCTGAAATTTCAAGGTGTTATCATCCTGATGAGGGTCAGAAGCAGGCCCTCCTTTTAACGCAAGATGACCTAGTAAACTGATTGCTCTATAATTGAGGGAATGGTTTAAAAAGGGCTTTCTCAAAAGCTCAGGTATGTATGGAGTATTTGTTTAGCATGCACACAGCCATGGGTTTGAGCCTCATATGTACACTCCCATCTTTTTTAAAGAATTGAATATAAGCATGGGAATGTGGCCTAAAGAGAAAGGTTTTGTCAAGGCAGCCATTTGGATACACATTGTGTGACTATGACTTTTGGCTTACCTGAAATCACAATTTGACCAGAAGGCATTATATACTAGACACAAAGAAATCTTAGCTCCCACTAACAAACCCAAAAGAACATAGCAATATGGAAAACTATTAAAATTTAAGTTTTCCAGAAACTTATCATCTATTATAAGCTGACAGGAGGAGAAGAGACATAACATTTAGAAAAAATGAACTAAAAATATACTACTAATTACTAAAATTATCTACCATAGGAAAATACCTGAATCAAAGATAAATTAATAAGGTTAAAATAATCTATTTGAGAGAGCTGAGAAAAATGTCTTGTGTTATAATGCTTGTATTCATGGGATTTTAAAACAGCTCCTCAAAAACCTAGTTTATAACTGGAAATGGAAGTGTGGAGAAAAAGAGAGAGAGAGAGAGAGAGAGAGAGAGAGAGAGAGAGAGAGATTATCTCACATATAAATGAAAGATGATAGATAGATAGATAGATAGATAGATAGATAGATAGATAGATAGATAAAATAGCTGTATTCTATCTCTACAATGTGCTGGACTTGAATCTAGAATTTAGTAGAGATAAAAGAGTAACATGAAGCTTTACCATCACATCTTCTATTTCTGGATAGTGTAGACTTGAAAGAATCTTTAACTTACATGAAGATATAATTAAGGACAAACTGTTAGTGGTCCTCCAGGAATCGTAAATAGATGATACACCGTTTATTCTAACTTAAAGCAGCTAAGTCAGATCATTACTGTCTGCATGTAGCACCACATCCCTCAAAGGCTGCCTATCTATGATCCAACCACTCCATTAAGTATCTATAATGGATCGTTATTGTTCATTGTAGTGTCTATAAGATACAATGACAACTTAAAACGTTTAAGAATTCAGTATAAGCACATATCCTTCAACAGTTTTACAGTTTTATTTTTAAAAATAATTAACTAGATGACAATTTTAGGGAATTTACTAACTTTTCAAAAAATACAATGTTGTTTTCACAAATGAAATATGCCCAATTCATCAAATTGCCCCAAATGAATGAAATGATTCAACTGCTAAAGTAAGTGTGACAGCCCACAAGGCGTTTAAGAATGTTTTAAAAGTAGATGACTCAATTAACAAGAGTAACAAAGTGTGGCTGAACAGTGAATGTGCTAATAGCCACTGATAGTGATGAACTCATACAAGGGAAAATCAGGGATCTCTTTGTGCATTCTTAGTTTCATTAGTAAAAGCTTAAAAGTAGACTTAGATGGAAGCAGCAGGACAGTTTTATAGAGTTTAGAAGAACTGTGGGGCGGGGCCAGCTGGAAAACCTTAGATCCTTCCAGAGGAAAATGAAGGAGAGAAGGAAAAGCCGTGCTCCTCTAGGCGACACAGAGGTAAGACTCATGGCCAACATGCAACCACTTGGGAAAGAAGGGAAGCTTTTGACAAAGAGTAAGGAAGCTAAAAATGTTCGGTGTAGATGTGAGGGAACCCAGAGTGCTAAGGAGAGCATGCTTTAAGAAGAGAGATTAGAAAAGATAAGTTTATGCTTCTCTGAACTATTCATATAAGCAAACAGGCAGACCTATATGACCCTATATGGCTTCTGCCCTTCAGTTTCTACTCGAGGAGTGGGGATTCTGCAAAGGAAAAGCACAGTATCCTGCTGAAGGACTAATTATTCCGCCCACCTCTTTAGCATGGCTTAAGGTGAGCACGCCTCCCTCCCCACAGCAAGGATCCAGCACAACTGGAATGTTACCTCTGCACCCAGGCCAGAGACCTTATTCTCTTTGCCAAGAGGCCCCTCCACCTGCTGACTCTAACAGAGTCATTGAACATGAGGTGACATGTTTTGTAGGAACACAGGAGGACAGGAATCTAATTAAAGAGAGGCAAGTTAGGCGAATTCCTATTAAGCAGTGCAGTGTAACTAACAACCACTAATAATAACTCAGCAGCTTTTGCATCAGAGTGGTTTTCTTGTTTGTTTGTTTTCATGTTTGCCAGTCTGTAGCTTGTCCACTTCTGGATGAAATAATGTAGGGTTTGGTTTGAAGCTGTAGGGTAGGTTCAAGCCTATTTGCACATCTTTTTTTCCAGAAGGAACAGTTCTCAGGATTCTTCTTATGATGAATCCCAGAAAAATAAAAGGCATAAACTGCGTAAGCATATTTAAACCTATGCCTCCTTCAAAGGAACTAACTAACATTCCTTTGGCTAATTCAGGTCATAGGACCAAGCCTAGTCCTATGGAGTGGCCAGTCAGCCTCATCTAACAGG